>NC_082731.1:21043719-21252568 GCF_030144855.1 Hypanus sabinus
TGTCCATCGACCGAAACCCCCCACACGCACGGATACACGACAACCATTCAGCATACACCAATCGGCGGCTACTAGATGTTCGCCGTCGGGGCAGGGGCCTCCAATACCTGGTCGACTGGTAAGGGTACGGCCAAGAGGAGCGTTCCTGGATTCCTGGCACCTTCATCCTGGACCTCTCCCTCATTCAAGACTTCCATCAGCACCATCCGGTCAAGCCTGGAAGCTCGCCTGGGGGCTCCCGTTGAGGGGCGTGGTACTATTATGGTCCCGTCTGTCAGTTCCCCATCTTACTGTTACCTCCTTAATTGGACCTTAATCGCTCGTCTGATTTCCATTCATTTCCAGTACCACTAATTACAGCACACCTGGTTCCCACTAGCAAGCAGAGGTTAAAACTCCGGCGTAACAGCCATGCTTTGCCAGTTCGGTGGTTGACTCTGGCGTGAGGAAACATGGTTTCTTGATTCCGTAGGGCTATCAGTTTTACGTTCCTCAGCATTAACTGGACACTCTACATAAACACTCTACACTCTACATTTTCTGCGTATAAAGACACACCATCAAGGGTAGCTGCAAAATACGGTAACTTCAAAAGAGGGCATGCATCATTGAGGATTCGGCCCCAGCAACCATCAACTACGATATGCCCTCACACTCAACTTTTCAGGAGCCGGTACTTCCACTCTGCTATCAGATATCCGAAAGGATAATCAGCCTAAAACCCTGAGTTATTTATCTCCGCTCCATTTTGACACTGCTAATTTAAATTTATATAGACTTTTTATTGTAATGATTCGTAATTGTTATGCATTACAATGTACTGCTGATGCAAAACAGCAAATTTCAGGTCAGTATCTCAAATCGCAAAACGAATGCGGTACATGTGCGTATTTTGATAATACATTTGATTTGAACATCCAACATTCAACTCTACTGTCTGCAATCTCAGGTTTTTAAATTGGTTTGTCGCCCGAAAGATCATAGAGCAGAATCAGCTAGCAGATACGGAGATAAATCTACGAGTCTGAGAACATCATGCGCTGAAGAATATCAACCGTTTCTAATCACTGCCTCGTGGTGTCACGATGGGCTGTCCACTTTTGAACTGGTACGGAATAACTGCCTTGAATCCAAAATGAAAATTATGGGGAGCATATTATTCTTCAATTTATTCCGCTCTTTAACTCCACTACATGTTAAATGCAGTGATTATAATTGTGGCAAAAATGAATTCCCCCTTTCTCCTCCCGTGTCCTACTGCGTGGATTAATTGCATATTGACACCCAAGATATTAACTCAACAACAATGTTTGGACGATGTACAACACACGGGAGTTATGACCACAACGGCTACAATGGCAAAACCTGCGCCGGACGGTGACCTTATATAAGGGCAAGAATTACAAAATTTATCTTAGTAATGACTGAACTGGAGAATATTGAAATAAATATCTGCTTTTTAACTAAGCCAAACACTTTACACATGGGATGACACGTGTACTGCAGTGGAAGAAGTTTAAGCGAGTTAATATTAAGCGAGTGCATAAATATTGACGCGTATTTATGTCGGACAATGAAGAAAGGCTACGTCTTTAATCTTTATTTCCAGGATTGGACTGATAACCATGATATGATATAGTGATTATTTTCCCAGTTCCGCAAATATACAGTTTTCCAGCACAAATTTTAATTCTGGATAAAACGTGTTGATTATTCATGTCGCATAATTCAGCCAAATAGAGTGTACGGGCATTAGGCAATCTGCTAGGTGAAAATGTATTGTTGAATTCATTGAAAGGTTAAGTACATTGTCTTCTGATCATCCTGCAAATTGTCAAATGAACGGTTTTAGGGCATGTGACATGACGAGTCATGAAATGAGAAAATGTACTCTGCCTTCAACTGAGATATTAATAACAATGTTCGTGCATATCCAATAAGGCGATTTCAGTGGAAAAAGCGCTGGGAGTTCATTCAAAAGTTTATTGCCATACCAAAATCTAAAACGTGAATAATAATTTGATTAGAGGCAATTACTTTGCGGATTGCAAGTACAGGTATCAAAGTCACTGAATAAAGACACATGGTGTCGACGCAGCTCAGAATTATGTGACCTAATTTCTGAGAGCAAGCGCCATTCATAATGTCAATTGTACAGTGCTTTGATATGGATGTGCTCAATCCAAATATATATGCGACCTTTCTCATTTTTCTATGAGAAGGAACTGAAAACGTTCGGTAAACTGTGACTCAGAATATCCGCTTGTTGCGAGTTCAAAAAACTCGATGAATCTAATTGTACAGCGTATATTTATGTCAGAAACAATATGAGGTTGGCTTTTAAATTGTTAAGCCGTTCAACGACATCCAGTACAACAATCCAGCAAAGTGCGTTTAAATCTTTGTCTTAAATCAAAAGCCACATAATAACTTCTGATTGATCTCACTGAACGCTGTCTTCTTCAGCATTTTAAAGTATATTGTTGATCGGGACATGTGCGATTCTTCTGCTAAAGTTTGTCCCTTTCTTTGTGAAACGTAACTTTAAAATGGTTAATCTATCTGTACTGGTGATTGTGCAGCTTCAGATATCAATGGTGAATATTCAAAGAAATTAAGTAAGAGACCGGAATCACTTAAAATGAGGTAGTTTTAATCGGCGTTAGAGCCATAGATGAGCAAAAACAACCGTTGCAAATAGCACGTGGATATGTCGATGATGAGAGAACGTAACTGTGTAATCATATGAAAACATGGGACTAACCTTTAGGCGCAGTTAGCATTTAATCTTAAACTAGACTTATTCGCCCTCTATCGAGCTCTAGAGGAAACCGTGAAAGCAGGTTTTTGTTCGAGATAATTGAGTTTTTTCAGCACCGTGGGCTCATCGCGCAGAGGTACATGACTGAGTCGGAGATGATGGCGTTTTTAATCGATAGTTCGGTATATTTTTCACTTTTATTGTAGGAAGCATTGAATCGGTCGGCTGCATCTTCACTTCGGTATACTTTTCCTGCGTTAATCCTAAACAAATACTGTGGTCGCTGGCTGGGGCGCTGCCTGTACCAGAAAACAACCGGTAATACACTGCTCGTTTTCACAGTACAGTTTAGGGTAATAGTACTGTCTTCTTTGACCGTCATTGCATCCACTGACTGTTCCACTGAGTCTTCAAGGCTCCAATCTATCAGTTAAGTAAATAATAGATAATAAGCTCTACTTCAAACAGCACGGTTACTTAAATAGAGAAAAGAACGTTGTTACGGAAAATTAACATATTCTGGAATATTATAGTGAAGGAAATTCTTACCAAGAAGAAACACAACAAAGAGGACCGTGATGAGAAGCTTCTTCATAATCTCTCGGTCTGAGTCTGTCCCCCTGTGCCACAGAACAGAGGCATTTGCAGAGGAGAAATACACATACCTTGGCCAAACCGACCAATCACAACAGGCAACACATGCTGTTAAATATTCACTGACAACAGAAGAAGGCGTTCAGACGCAGTGCAGGAAATGAAATATTGTCGAAGCGATCGCAGACGTGCAGAACAAAGGAGTCAAATACTTTCTGAGCTGACAGTAACCCCGCAGCGCCACCTAAAGGCGAAGGATTACTTGACAGCCTGCAATACTCGTGGAACAGACTGTTAACAAATTCCGCTTGCTCATCGGGGAAGAGCATGCGAGCAGAATAAATTTTTGGGAATCGAAGCGCTGCTGCTGCAAATGATGCACTGTCAGTCGTTAGTCTTATAACCATATAACATATAACATATAACCATATAACAATCACAGCACGGAAACAGGCCATCTTGGCCCTCCCAGTCCGTGCCGAACCCTTAATCTCACCTAGTCCCACCTACCCGCACTCAGCCCATAACCCTCCACTCCTTTCCTGTCCATATACCTATCCAATTTTACTTTAAATGACACAACTGAACTGGCCTCGACTACTTCTACAGGAAGCTCATTCCACACAGCTATCACTCTTTGAGTAAAGAATTACCCCCTTGTGTTTCCCTTAAACTTCTGCCCCCTAACTCTCAAATCATGTCCTCTAGTTTGAATCTCCCCTACTCTCAATGGAAACAGCCTGTTCACGTCAACTCTATCTATCCCTCTCAAAATTTTAAATACCTCGATCAAATCCCCCCTCAACCTTCTACGCTCCAATGAATAGAGACCTAACTTGTTCAACCTTTCTCTGTAACTTATTTGCTGAAACCCAGGTAACATCCTAGTAAATCGTCTCTGCATTCTCTCTAATTTATTATTATCTTTCCTATAATTCGGTGACCAGAACTGCACACAATATTCCAAATTTGACCTTACCAATGCCTTGTACAACTTTAGCATTACATCCCAACTTCTGTAGTCAATGCTTTGATTTATAAAGGCCAGCGTTCCAAAAGCCCTCTTCACCACCCTATCTACATGAGACTCCACTTTCAGGGAACTATGCACAGTTATTCCTAGATCTCTCTGTTCCTCTGCATTCCTCAATGCCCTACCATTTACTCTGTATGTACTATTTGGATTATTCCTGCCAAAATGTAGAACCTCACACTTTTCAGCATTAAACTCCATCTGTCAACGTTCAGCCCATTCTTCTAACCGGCATAAATCTCCCTGCAAGCTTTGAAAATCCACTTCATTATCCACAACACCTCCTACCTTAGTATCATCGGCATACTTAGTAATCCAATTTACCACCCCATCATCTAGATCATTTATGTATATTACAAACAACATTGGGCCCGAAACAGATCCCTGAGGCACACCGCTAGTCACCGGCCTCCATCCCGATAAACAATTATCCGCCACTGCTCTCTGGCATCTCCCATCTAGCCACTGTTGAATCCATTTTATTACTCCAGCATCAATGCATAACGACTGAACCTTCTTAACTAACCTTCCATGTGGAAATTTGTCAAAGGCTTTGCTGAAGTCCATATAGACTACATCCACTGCCTTACCCTCGTCAACATTCCTCGTAACTTCGTCAAAAAATTCAATAAGGTTTGTCAAACATGACCTTCCACGCACAAATCCATGCTGGCTACTTCTAATCAGATCCCGTCTATCCAGATAATTATAAACACTATCTCTAAGAATACTTTCCATTAATTTACCCACCACTGATGTCAAACTGATAGTTCTGTAATTGCTAGGCTTCCTTCTAGAACCCTTTTTAAACAATGGAACCACATGAGCAATACGCCAATCCTCCGGCACAATCCTCGTTTCTAATGACATATTAAAGATCTCCGTCAGAGCTCCTGCTATTTCTACACAAACGTCCCTCAAGGTCCTGGGGAATATCCTGTCAGGACCCGGAGATTTATCCACTTTTAAATTTCTTAAAAGCGCCGGTACCTCCACCTCTTTAATTGTCATAGGTTCCATAACTTCCTTACTTGTTTCCCACACCTTAGACAATTCAATATCCTTTTCCTTAGTGAATACCGAAGAGAAGAAATCATTCAAAATCTCTCCCATCTCCTTCGGTTCCACGCATAGCTGACCACTCTGATTCTCTAAGGGGCCAATTTTATCCCTCACTATCCTCTTGCTTTTAATATAACTGTAGAAACCTTTCGGATTTACTTTCACCTTATTTGCCAAACCAACCTCGTATCTTCTTTTAGCTTTTCTAATCTCTTTCTTAAGATTCCTTTTACATTCTTTATATTCCTCGAGCAATTCCTTTTCTCCATGCTGCCTATATCTATTGTAGACATCCCTCTTTTTCTGAACCAAATTTCTAATATCCCTTGAAAACCATGGTGCTCTCAAACCTTTAACCTTTGCTTTCACCCGAACAGGAACATAAAGATTCTGTACCGTCATAATTTCACCCTTAAATGACCTCCATTTCTCTATTACATCCTTCCCATAAAACAAATTGACCCAATCCACTCTCTCTAAATCCCTTCGCATCCCCTCAAAGTTAGCCTTTCCCCAATCAAAAATCTCAACTCTAGGTCCAGTCCTGTCCTTCTCCATAATTATATTGAAGCTAATGCTATTGTGATCACTGGACCCGAAGTGCACCCCAACACATACATCTGTCAGCTGACCTATCGCATTCCCTAACAGGAGATCCAACACTGCCCCATCTCTAGTCGGTACTTCTATGTATTGTTGCAAAAAACTATCCTGCACACATCTTCCCTGATGTAGATTTCCGTCAGATTCCAGAGAAGTCAGAATTGATCTAAAAAGCAGAAATGAGCAAGCTGGCACGGCACAGGATTGTTTGATGTGTTCTCCTGCATCTTGTGAAAGTAGCGTTTCTCTGAATAACTTCCCAATTCATTATGCGGATAGAAGTTGCGGTTGTTTGTGTCTAGGCTCTTGAGACGTGAACTAGTCCCTGAGTTTCATGTTAAATCGCCTGGAACAAAGAAGATAATTTCCACCACATGGCCGAAGAGCTTTCGCAATTCGCTCACTAGGATTTTTTATTCTTTGATTTTCGCCGAAGTTTTAACGCCGGCTGGTTTTCCCAAAGTTCCATTTTTATATAATTGTCATGTGAACTGAAAATAAACAACTTATCTCCTATCTCCGTAACAGCTTACGAACTATACTCTCAACTTTGACGTTCTGATATTTTTTTTTCTCCCGTGAATCAGGACTGGAACCTCCAGTTGATCAACTTGTGCAATATCAACATAATGGATAGAAGAGATCGAAGGATATACTTAGATATACAATTCGGAATATCAAACAATATATTCTTTTGAAGAACTATCAGGTTAATAAGATAATTTCCCGCCTGATTTATATGAATCGTCAAGCACCCATTTTTTCTTTCTTATGTGGAGGTTGAGAAACATACACATAAAACCAGAACGACATCTTGTTTCTTGTGATGGTTCAGCAGGATATGCTGCTGTAACATCCCAGTGTACGCATTCCTCAAGGCTTGTTAAATAACTCACAAGGTGTAGAGATCAAATAGCAAATCCTGTGTTTTGTAAACAGCGGCATGCGAGGAATTGGCCTTAGGCGGTTGTCTGTGTCGTTCATCATCAGCAGGAATAAAAGTTTTTTTTTTAATTATCATAAAATGTGGTGTTATCAGAAGTGAACAATATCCCCAGTAACAGAGGCATAGTGGAGAAAAAAAGAAAATCAAACGTACTGAACCTAATCCTGGATTGTTTGACCATGACGAAGCTTTCAAACAGATGATGTTCAAACTCTGACTTTCTCGAAAGCATGGTTTTAGAAAGTGCAGTCCACATCGCCTTGGGTTACCTTGTTTCACATATCATCATATTCCGATTCAAAAACTTTTTCACCCGAAGTTGGAATCACTTTTTTTTAATTGAACGCTGATCTAATACTGTGCATAAGATGTGAAAAAAAAGAACACACGTGCAAGGAACTGGAGTCAAGCTGTTCTTGTAACAGGACCGCAGTTCATGGAACTGCTTACCTGCGGTTTAATATAAAGATAATATATAATATAGGGTAATGTAACATATGATAACAATAGTATGACATATCTGAGAGAAATTGCATCTAGATTATAATAAAGTAACTTTCATTGTATATCTGATGTTATAGATAACTTTGGTTGCACCTCACTCATTGCGAGGAAATATAATACTGTATGTCGCACTTTCTGTCATAGGAATAAAAATAGCTTATCCAGTAACTCAATCGAATACCTCAGCACCTTGTGTTATGTCTACTTTCTTTCACGACTTCTGCAGCTGTCTATGTGTACTTCGTGAATGCTATCAAGTGTTCAGTAAATGTTATGGAGTTTGCCAGACGACCACAGTGAAAGCAGACGCAGGACCCAGTATCAGTGTTGTTGCTGTCATATGGAATGAGTTAGTACATCATTAAATAGGATTGCGTTGAAGGAGCATTCCTGGTCACGTTTAATACAACACGTTCGAAGTCAGTGGCGCTGTACACGCTGTACACTTTCATGTATATCTAAGACAAAGGGATCATACCGCGTCCTCAATTTCACAAATGAAAGAGAACGCGAAACAAAGCTGCACAGGATCAAATAGCATCTGTGCAGTGCGAAGAAGTGTTCATGCTACTTATCACGTACATAATAATCTGTTGCAAACTATTACAAAGCAGTGTAATTGGCAGAAAGGGTGACCAGAGAGCAACAGATATACCATGTCCCAAACATAGTTAAAGAGCCACACAGCGTAAACGGCAGATTAAATGATATCCTGAACTTAATCTTATATCTTCAGGCCTTGTGAGGATGTTTTCACAGTCAGATTGGTTATTTTTGCTCCTACCATGTCGCTAACGATTATGTTGGGGCGATTTTAAACACACGTTTCATAATTTCTCTTATGTAGGAAATAAATTCGGCCAGATGTTGAAAATGAAATGAAAAAAATGAAGTTATAGAGTAAATACTTCTGGGCCTCGTGGCTGTTTCATTTGCAACTTTGACGAAGTGTTCTATCTCAAACCCGCACAAGAAGAAAAAACATGTTTAATATGAGGACACATTTCGAGAAAGTGTATTTTCCTTCATCTAATATTAGCTATAAAAACGAACACGCTGGAAAAATGTCTTCGTATCAGTAAATGGCAGCATACCTAATGAAATCTGCGTGAGCAGAACCCAATCGGGAAATGAATAATTTCCCTCAATTTACAACCAATTATTTAATTTACATCTAAAGGGTTCATACTTACCTTTCTTTCTCTACTGTTTTATTTCTACTCTTTATTATTTATTGCAAAATTTGTCGACCAGTCTGGGAATATCTTCAATTTAACTCTCAGTAAAATGTTAAAGTAACCAAGCGGCTTTTATCAACCATGTCGACCTTGTTTTGTTTTTCAGAAGTCCAAAAGGGAGAGTGTATGCACTATAAATTTTGGCCAACATTTTATGGTTTGTACTCAAAGTCTACCTTGTCGTTTGAATAAATAATTCGTAAATAAATACTTATCATATAATTAACAAACCACACTGAAAAAGTATAACAAATAGATAAATTAATAAACATATAAACTAATGTTGAGTAAATAAATTGAAAACTATTTTTACAAAATTAAATACAGAAATGACAGCACAAACAAACAGCTAGATGGATTGTTGTGTTTATAATGAAATAAGACTAAAGACCCAATCAAGCATATAAATCAATCCGTAACTGTGTTTAAAACAAATTTTGCAGATACGTCGTCTCATCGTGGAAATGCAAAAGTGACTCAACATGACCCAATGAATGTCTTAATTCGACAGTTAATCTCACTTCCAGTCAGGCGAGATTTACGGATCATTCACTTGCCCTTCTAGAGCATAACTCTCTTTCCGAATAATATCATTTTTCTGGAATTTTGTGGTCCATTACTGAAATGTTAAAAATGACGTTTCAATAGGAAATGTCCTCATTGCATCCCTTTGTTCATATTATGAAATCGATGCTCAGCATTCAGGACGTACAGAAATATAGAGAATTTTAAATGAAAAATGAAATTTGAGATGGAAAGCCTGTTGCAAACTCAGCCGTTTCATGCTGTAATAAGATTCTTAACGCGAGACTTGTTTTGTGAGTGTAACGTAAGAGTTACGCAAATAAGGTGCAATCTATTTCTACTTCGGAACACTATTACCCTCCTGCAGCTTCAGTGTGTACTCTGTGCAGCAATAAATTCAGATATGGCCAAATAATGAGATTCAAAAATGGACATGTTGTTAGAGCGATTTTTGTTTTCACATTTTAACGAGAGGGATTCAGCAACAGATGTGATTTTGAAGTATCTCCCGGCATGCATATTAAACGGTTTCTTCGGTTCTGGAAAAATAAAACGAACATGAGCATTCAAAATAATTTATTTCCCTTCTCTAACCTTTGGATATTTCATTTAAAAATCCAAATTCATGTCGATTTTGCACCAAACATATAATTTGCAGTGCAAGCCGGTTCTTATTTACATGCTTATATGCTTGCTTGTTTGATTATATATGCATTTCAGATACAGTAAGTAATTTGCCTTTTCTGCACTTCGTTGCTCGCAGTCCGCCAATACACTGATTAAATCATAACCTGATTACACTACAGTTTACAAAAACCAATCAGCTTAACAAATCCAGGCAGACTTTAGGCACCAGGGCAATCGTCAGCAACATTGCGGATGATGTGGTGATTTCACGATATACACAGACATTCCGTACCATCGATATCTGGGCGTTCACTGTAGTGAAAGGGCTAGAGGGAAGGTATTTCATTTATTCCAGATTCTCCAGGCGGATACATAACAATTAAAGACAGAATTTGCACAGTAGGTTCATGCTTGACTTACTGAGTCTGCTTGAGAAGAGAAATCGAAGACTACGCCTTATGTCCCGCTGCCTGTTCCCCGGCTGGAGAACTGAACAATATTTCACGGGTCATCTAATTACGGTTTTATAGAGCATCAACTGGATCCTGCAACTACTAAAGCCCAGCAAAACATTAGCTTTCTTAACAATCCTCTCAACTTGTGCCGTTAGCTTGATTGATATACAGACTTGGAACACAATGTCCCTCTGTTCCTCCGCACACTGAATAAATTTCTCATTTACTGTCATTGTACCTGCACAGGACCAACTAACAGTTGGATAAGACGCTGACTTAGGTTGTCTGGAGCAAGTTAATCAATTGACTTACTGTATGTAATACCCCGACCCATGGTCGGTTTGGTTTTCAAAGCCTTCTGATCTTGAGATAGATTCCAAGGTGTTGGTACGGCATTTGGTCTACTATGTACAAATATTGACAGCTTTTCTAAGAAAAGATGTATGGACATTGGAGATACCCGACAGCACTGCATGGCGATGTGTCATTATTCGGTGGATTTCAAAAGAATGTGGGGCTTATGTCATTCAACTACTTCAAATGTTCGAAGGCACAAATAGCGCGGATGTCAGGGGGCCGTTATCACCATTTGTATGTCAGGAACAGGATTGCGGTGTCTCAGAATAGAGGAACGTCAAGTTAGAGCAGATTTGAGGAGGAACTTCTACAGCCAGGGTTTGTTGAAATTGAGGAGGTCACTCTCGTTCCAAAGAAGTTGAGTATGTTAAAATGTAGAGTAATCTTATTCTTTTCTTCATGTTTTTTTTTTTATTTTTGACTCAACCTGCAGAATGCTGCTCATTCCTATTTTGCTTCTTCTGCTCCTATGTCTTACAGACTTCTGGTTTGCTGCAAGTCCGTGCTTCCTTGTCATATGAAGAAGTAGGAATTTTCCGGCAGCCATGCTGAATACCGGAAAGCCAATCATCGGAGGCGGCTCATTCGAGCTATCCATCCGTCCTAAATAGTCTTCAACGAAGACGTTCAGCGACGTTTCGGTGGGGGACTCTGCATTCTTCTTCAGGGATGATGCCGTGCCACGGCTAGTGGTTGACTGCAATCTCCCCGCTCCCCCTTGATTGGATAGTCCTCATCCATTCAGGCATCCGGTGCCCCCGCGTTGTTTGCAGTTGGCTTAATTTTAATTATTGGAAGAACTTCGTATTTGTTAAAATTCTGTTTCTCTTGTTTTATTTCAAACCATTCTTTCACCAGGCCATCCTTTCCCCGCAAAAATAAAAAAAAAAATCATTCGGGCGGCCCTGTAGTTTTGTGTCGTCGAAGATAAACATTGAGAATGAAATGTTCTTCTACCGGCGATTTACCGGCAAACGAATGTCTTCCCAATGTTCGTTGACTGGCATTTCTACCGGCATCACTTCAGACATGTATATGCTGCTGTGCTTTCAAAGGAATCCTATAAGCACTAGCCTTACTGAATGTTGTGCAACATTTGAACGACATAAGCTGTGATCTGAGCTTCCTTCCCGGTTTGTGAATGCAACGGCTGCGTAGACCAGCCTGTCTAGGTGTCTTCTGTCTCTTTGAGAACGCCTTATCCTATGATTGTCCTCCTCACTTCCAGGCACTCTTTGGTAATCTTCTGTTCTATTTGCTGAGGCTTCGACTTATAGATTACTTGTGCTTTCCGGCGAATAAGACCGCTTGGCAACTTGGCTGAGCTCAGCGACATTTCCAGTTCCTTTATGGTGCAGTGGCAAACGCGCGAGATGCTGCTACCGCACAATTGCCTCCGCCCCCGCCAATTTCAACTGCCTCTTCGTGAGAAGACTCACTTCTTCAATTATTGGGAAGTTAACAAAAGGTTGCATACACCATACTACAAACATCTTCCGAGTACTTGTCCCATTCAGGAGGGGTGGGTGGAGTATAATCGTTTCTGCTGCTGGTATTTCCGACTCCCCATGTTGCTGCAGAGCCCTCTTTCTACGTTTACAGTCCAGGACAGGTACTGTGTCAACGCGCAACTCTTGTCCCAGATATAGAATGTAGTGCTGAAAGAGAATGTGGGCAAGCCATCACCAACTTCTGCTTACACATGGAAAACTGGTACGTTTGGCATTTTACTCACCACTACATAGGTCATAGCCATCAAGCGGTCAGATAAATAATGCTTTCCATGTAACCCCGAATTTTTATAAGGTGTCAGTCTCCAGGATTGAGTTGGGAGAGCCTTGCCTCATAGTCATCGTTCCTCCGAACTCTTTGATTCTGCTTGGTTCCCGCGATTTCAGCTAATCCCTGAACATTTTACTGTCTCATTTTCAGAGCAGTCACATACTTTTGCTGTTTTCGGCTGCAGATATTCCAGGGCTGACCCAAAACAGAGGTACAGAGGTCAACGGCAAATTAAAAAAAATCTCGTATTTTGCCCAAATAACTGACAATATGCCAGCACACTGTAGCTTCATTCTTTGCACAGTTGTAGATGCGGACTAGATATCAAATGTCTTGTTTCCACTTACAAGATTCAATGATCTTCAAGGTTTAAAACATGTCTAACGAGGTCCGATTTCAGGAGAAATCTTCGACTTCTTCGACTTCTCTTCTGCAAACATGCTCAGTAAGTCATGTATGAGCCTACTCTGAAAATTCCTTCCTTGACGTTATGTACCCACCTGGAGAAGCAGTAATAAATGAAATACATCTCCTATAACCATTTGACCACAGTGGACGCCCACATATCCTCGACAGGGAATGCTTGCGAATACATCGCGTAGTGATCCATAATAACCAAGTGATTTCCAAAGTTTCTGACATATGGATACATCGATGGAAAATCAAAATACACCAGGATAAGTGGCTCCGCACTCTTTTAGTAGAACAAAGGAATGACCCTCGCAAGCAATGTCTTCCACCGTATACATCTAATTCAGGAATCGCATTCAATTATTAGAGCAATCCATTGGTCTTGTCAACCCCCAAATAGCCAGAACGATCATAATGCGATTTCAACACAATCCTCCAATACATCTCATGCAGAAGAAGCTCGGATCGCTGATATCGGTCTGCGGGCGACGTGACCGAATATATGATCTAGTTCCTCAACCTCATTCTGGGACATTCTTTCAGTAATGGAAACACCACAAAGGATTTCGTCCTGTCCCCTTGGGCCATGTTCTTTTTCTCAACCACTGACCAAACGGTGCCGATGCCCGTATCCTCTGGGTGAGCAGATGCCACTTCCCCAGGACTCAATTCTGGCAACTGGTCTCTCTTCAGAGCACTCAGAGTGTAGTAGGTTTGTGCCATTGCACCTTCAGAAGAACTTAAGCGATCTATTGCTCGATCAGCCCTTGTCTTTCCACCGCCTTCACCATGGTGAAAAACTATCCCATGGCTTTCAGTCCAGGGACAGGAACAGTCTTCCACTCTCCGTCCCTATCCAGCCCTTCATACGTACGTCGGGCATCATATCAGCATCAATGTTCCAACTTCTCGGCTAGCCGGGATTTCAGACTGAAGTCATGGACATCCAATTTCCCGTAAGTGGAAGCATCAGTTAAGTGCTAGTTGTCCGTCCTCACCACACACTTGGCACCATGGAGGTAGTCACTTAATTTATGCATCGCAGTCCATCTCAATTCCAGGAAATCCAGCCTGTGTGTTGGATAGGTTATTTTTTTTTCTCAGATGTTGACATACTCAAACTGACAATTGCGACAGGTCTCAACCCTGTGGCCTGATGCGGATATGGAACATACCTTAAGCCCTCTCTGCTGCATCCTATGCAGCACATAAGTCAATCGTGATTCTTCAAAAGTCATTACAGTCGTTTTGGTCAGCAGCTCCTTCAGCGACTGAAATGCCTCTTCACATTTCGCAAACCATCACTCTCCAAAATACTCCGAAGGACCAAGATAATATTTACCTTTCTGTTATTGTTTCATTCTTCCTTTGGGCTCCGATGGATGATAATGCACAGAAGCTGAATGACAGGGACTTTAAATAAGTCCTTCATGTACCTCTGAAAGTACCCGCAGAACTCAAGGAAAGAACGCAGTGCCCTAAAGGTTGGGGATTTGTCTAGCGTAACACTGCCACTGTTTTAGATGGAGATACAACTACTCCATCCAGAAAGACTATGTGCTCAACCGAGGTGACAGACTTATCATCTTAACTTTGAGAACACCAGTTCAAGTGAACAGTACATCAGAATGAAATTGCTTTAATCAAATTTCAGTCGCTATGTGGAAAATGTTATTTTTTTCATGCTGCCCAATGCAATACGACGTTCTTTGCTCTGATACAATACCGGTGGATAAGAACAAGGCAGCGAAATATGCACAATGTCAATGGAGTGTTTCGAGGTCAGAATAAACTACATCCCTGACTATAGACGTGAATTTAAGATGAGAGGATGATAATACCATATTTAAAAATGTCATATTGTAAGTTTCTGAGTTATTACTCTTTGTTTGTCGTGCATGTTTGTCAGTTTTACTCACTGAGTAGTCAAACAAAAAATATCGAAAAAAAGTTGGTTTACTGCTGGCAGACAGGGCATATGTGTTGAAAGACATAAGTGATGGCATTCTCATTCAACGACTGGCTGATTTGTAAATACCTCCCAGGATTGAAAAATGGGCATCAAATTTCTGCCTGCTTTACGGGCTTGCTGGGAATGTAGCAGTTCCATAAGGCCAAGGAATTATTCATTGAGAGGAGTATTTGTCAGTACACACGGAATGTGACTGAAATGCCTACTATTTTGTAAAGAGACTTGGGAACAGAAAACATCTGTAATCAACAGAAACTATTTTCTGCTTACTTTATAAAAAATACAAAGCTTCCTTTCCTGTTGTCCTCAATCTATCTAAATTCATGTCTATCTATTTATTTGTTTCGATGTTCACAACATCAGCTACAACATAAGTGAATGGACCCAAACAAGTTCCTTAAAGGCCCATATTGTCTCCAAAGGTTGATGCGGAAACGGAGTGGTTCAAGCAATTGTTTACTTTGTTGAATTAAGTATCGAGCTATTTTAATTGAACAATGAGTTTGTTAATTGGACGTTTAGAAATTTCTTAATAATTGTCAAGCATAACAGAAGAATCTGCGCCGCATATTCACAAACAATTGGAGTACATTCTATTTTTTATATTCGTATGATTTTACGTGCAGACTTCCACTAGAATGTGTATCACAACCAGAATATTAAACAGAAACAGAGTACACACTTGTCTAACTCCAATATGGTCACGATTAATGCCTTATTCATTTATTGTCTAACTATTTGCTCTGAAGCTGAAGTGTTAGGTCTGTTGTTTATACCATAAATCTGGAGAAGAAAGAAGTCCAGACATCTCGGACCACACCACGAAAATTGTTGCAATAACCGATCTACGTGTTACCATAGCGGAATTTCCAACTCTAGCATCAAAAGGCAACAATTTGGCCCAACACGTGAATTAACGTGCGCAATGAAGGATATACTTTCAAAATTCAATGACGACCAAGCTCCTAGCCCATTGCCGCATGGAGAAATCTTACAGTGGGAGAAATATTTCAAATACATCTGAAGATACTGGCCTGGAAATCTGTACTAACTTCCAGAAAGGACAGTGAGGAATTGTTGACGAGAGGCCGCAACAGTTTTGGGAAACATTTCGGTTGCCTGCAGTTTGATTGAAAGACGGAAAGTTCAAATAGCTACATAGTAGCGTACTGATAAGCACAACGTTCTTCTGTAGGACACGTATTCAATTCCCACTAGTGCTTGTAAAGAGATTTCACTTTCTTCCCGGAACATGTGGGATATATGTCGAATGATCAGATGCCTACAGTGTGGTAGTATTTGGTAACCACATTGGGCATCGTGAATTGCAGTCGAATTTGTCTAGGATTTAATTAGTGTATCAATGGGCTGCGAACAACGAAGTGCATAAAGGCAAATTCCTTACTGTATCTAAAGTACATAAGTAATCAAAGAAACAAACAAATAAACAGAGAAGTTGGTAAATAAGAACCGGCTTGCCCAACAAATTATATGCTCGATGCGAAGCCGGGATAAACTCCGATTAAATAAAATATCCAACGGTTATAGATGGTAGATAAATTATATTGAATTCCCATGTTCTTTTTTTATTTTTGCAGAAGCGATGAGACCGTTTAAAGTCAATGCCGAGAGATTCGTTAAAACTGCATTTATTGCAGAATGCCCCTCGTGAAACCAAAATTCACTCTAAAAACATATCCATTTTCATGCCCATTATTTGGCCTCATCTGATTTGATATCTGCACAGTGTTCACAGGAAGGTAATTGTGTTCAGAAGCAGAAGGGGATTGCACCTTATTTGTGCAGGGCATGCATTACAGTTGCCACACACCAAGTCTTGCATTAAGAATCACTTAACTGCATGAAATGGCTGAGCATCCGACAGGCGTTCGATTTCAATTTTCCGATTTAATCTAAAACTCTGTACATTTATGTTCGTAATGAATGTTTCTCACCCTTTTTATGATATGAACAGAGGGATGCAATGAGAACATTGCTTACTAAACCGTCATTTTGAAAAGTTCAGTAATGAACCACAAAACACCAGATACACAATATTATTCGGAAAGGCAGTGATAGCCCGGAGGAAACAAGTGATTTAGTAGCGAATCTCGCCTGATCGAAGTGAGACAAACTGTCAATTTAAGAATCGCCTTGGACTGTTTCTGACTGAATCATCCTCACTGAGTCACGTTGAGTTATTTTTGCTTTGTCATGATGAGATGACGTAGCTTCTGAATATTTTTGAACGTATTTATTTGTACATCTTTGTATTTAGTTATTTATTTATTTATTTATCTATCTATCTATTTATTTATTTATTTATTTATTTATGTATTTATTTATTTATGCTTGCATGTATTTATTCCTTCATTCATTCATTTATTTATTTGTCTATAAATTTATTTAATTCGTTCATTTATGCATTTATTTATTTATTTGTTTGTTTGTCTGTCTGTTCATCGATCGATCTATCTATCTATCTATTGATTGGTTGATTGATTTATTTATGTGCCTACTTGGTATTTGTTCTTATCTTATTATCCACAGAACTATCTATCTAGCGGTTCGTCAAAGCTATCACTTGTTTATTTATATTTTCAAAAAAAAATATTTGTATTTACTCGCCACTTGTTTATGTGTTTAGTCTTTTATCTCTAGGTTACTTTTCCAATGTCAATTATCTATTTATTATCAGATAATTATTTTCTCTGCATTATTTATGCAAATGACAAGTTAGACTTTGAGTACAAAACCATAAAATGCTGGCCGCAATTTATAATTCATACACACGCCCTTTTGGACCTCTGGGAAAACAACCCAAAGTCGACAAGATAGTTAAATGCAGCTTGATGACCTTAACAATTTTCTGATAATTGACTTGAAAGTGTCTTCCAGCTGATCGATAGATATTTCAATATTTAAAAGCGAGAAAAAAACACAGTAGAGCGGGAAATATAAGTTTGGAGCATTTAGATGAAAAATACGTAATTGAATCTGAAGCGAGGAATATTATTCATTTACCGATTGAGTTGAGTTCACTATGAATTGCCATATTTCACAGGGGTCGCTGATATTTACTGATACAAAGACATTTTTCCCGTGTGTTCCTTTTTATAGCTGATAATAGATGAAGGAAGACACATTTCTCCAAAAGTATCGACATGTTAAATTAGTTTTCCTCTTTTTGTGAGTTCCTGAGGTAGAATGTTTCGTCCAAACAGAAAATGAAACATTCACGAGGCCCACAGTTGTATACTCTATAAATCCTTTTCTTTCTCTTTTTCCGCATCTACCCGAATACACTTTCTACCTGAGTGGAAATATCAAACCCGTGAGTAAAATTGCTCCAACATCGTCTATAGGCGACATCATAGGAACGATAACAATAAATATCACTGTGAAAACATTCCTATAAGGCCTGATAATATAATATTAAGTACAGTATGTTAGTTAATCTTCTGTTCGTGCTGCACGGCTCTTTAACAACTAGTTTAACAGCTGGATCTACGTTGCACTCAGGTCACTAATTCTGCAGTTTACACTTTTTTCTTGATAGTTTCTAACAGATAGATATGTATATGATAAATAGCATGAACGCATCTTCGCACTGTACAGGTGCTGTTTGATCTTGTGTAGGTTTGTTTCACGTTCTCTTTCATTTGTGAAAGTGAGGACACGGTATGTCGCCTTTTGTCATAGCTATACATGAAAGGTGTACAGAGCCACTGTCTTTGAACGTGTGGCATTAATCGTGACCATGCAGTGTCCCACGACGCTGTCCTATTTAATGATGTACAAACGCAGTCCGTATTACAACAACAACACTGATACTGGGTCCGGCGTCTGCTTTCACTGTGGTCGTCTGACAAACTCCATAACATTTACTGAGCACTTTATAGCGTTCACGAAGTTCATATAGACAGCTGCAGAAGTGATGAAAGGGTGTAGGCTTAACACAGCTTCCTGCAACACCAGGTGCTGATATATTCGACTGAGTTATTGGATAAACTATTTTTATTCCTATAATAGAAAGTGCCACATACAGTATTACCCTCCCTCGCAATAAGTAACCTGAAAACAAAGTAATCTGCAACATCAGGGAACAATGAATATTAATTTATTATAAACTAGCACTAATTACTCTCAGATGTGTCATATCATTGTTATCTTATATTAATATTACCTCAGTACCTTATATTCCATATTACCTTATATATTTAAACGCCGTTCAGCAATTCCAAAATCTGCTGGCACGTTACAAAAACATTCTGACCCCATTCCTTTCTAAGTCTGTATCTTTTCAACATCATTGCACAGTATGAGATCGGCGTTCAATCAAAAAAAAGATTCCAAATTGAGATGTTATAGTCTTTGAATAAGAATATGATGATATGTAAGACATTGTAACATAAGTCGATTTGTCTGCACTTTCTACACATCAGAGTTTCAACACATCATCTGCTGAGAAGTTTTCTTATGGTCATGCAATCCAGGATTGGGTTCAGCACGATTGACTTTCATTTTTTCCACGATGCCTCTATGAATGGGGATATTGTTTACGTCTGACACCACCTTTTATGATAATTAAAAATCACTTTTATTCTTGCTGATGATGAACGACACCCCCAACATCCTAAATTCAGTCCCTTGTATGCCGCTGCTTCAAAAATCATTGAACTTGCTTTTGATCTCTATGAATTGTGAGTTATTAATCAAGCCCTGCTGAATGCGTATACTGGGATGGTAGAACAACATATCCTGCTGAACAACCACAAGAAACAAGATGTCGTTCTAGTTTTATGTGTTTGTTTTTGAGTCTCCTCCTACGGCAAAGTGGCTGCGTGGCGAATTCATATATATTAAGCGGGAAATTATCTGATTAATCTCATAATTCTTGAAAACAATATATTGTTTAATATTCTGACATATATATCTATGCATATCAAGGAATCCTTTATTTCTATTAGTTTGATATTGAACAATTTGGGCATGGACAGTTTTCCGTCCAGGTTCACGAGAGAAAAACATATCACTACATCAAATGTGAGAGTATAGTTTGACAGGGGTTAGAGAGATAAACTGTTCATTTTTAATTGATATGACAATTATAAAAAACCTAAACCTTGGGAGCACCCTGCTGGTATGGAAGCTTCTGGTGGGCGATTTATTTAATCTTATCTGCTATCTGGTGGAAATAATCTTCTTTGTTCTTGGGGATTTTACATGAAACTCAGGGCCTCCCGCACCTCTCAAGAACCTATACACAAGCAACCACACCTTCCATCCGCATAATGATTTGGGAAGTTAACAGCGAAAACATACAGAACAACACGTCAAACTGTCGTAGACCATGTTGCATGCTCATTTATCCTTTTCAGATCTATTCGGGAGTCTCCACAATCTGACAGAAAACCCCATCAGAGCAGAGTAACGACAGTCAGTGCATCTTTTGCTGCAGCGCTGCTTCGATACCCATCCATTTATTCCGCCGCTACCTCTGCCCCGATGAAACAAGCGGAATTTGTTGACAGTCTGCTCCCCGAGAATTGCAAGCTGCCCCGCAATCCTTCCTCTTTAGGTGGCGCTCCTCTGTTACTGTCAGTTCACAAAAGATTTGACACCTTTGTTTTGCACGTCTGCGATTGCCTCGACAATATTTCATTTCCTGCACTGCATTTGAACGCCTTCTTCTGTTGTCAATGGATACTTAACTCGATACGTTGCCTGTTGTGATTGGTCGGTTTGGCCAAGGTATTATATTTCTGTTCTGACAATGCCTCCACTCTGCGGCACGGGAGGACAGACTCAGACCGAGAGATTATGAAGAAATTTTTCATCCCGGTTCTCATTATTCTGTTTCTTCCAGGTATGAGTTTATTTCACTATAATATTCCAGAACACGTGAATTTTCTTTAAGTACGTTCTTTTCTCTAAGTAATTAACCATGCTGCCTGAAGTAAAACTGAAGATCTATTATTTATTTTACTATTAGACTGGAGCCTTCAGGATTCTGTGGAACAGTCAGTGGCTGCAATGACGTTCGAAGAAGGCGGTAATATTACACTGAACTGTACGGTGCAAACAAACAGTGCACTCCCGGTTGTTTTCTGGTACAGGCAGCGCCCCAGACAGCGACCACAGTATTGGTTTAGGATTAACGCAGGAAATGTATACCGAAGTGAAGATGCCGCCGACCGATTCAATGCTTCCTACAATAAAAGTGAAAAATATACCGAACTTTCTATTAAAAACGCCATAATCTCTGACTCAGCCACGTATCTCTGTGCGATGAGCCCACGGTGCTGAAAAAACTCATAAGTCTCGAACAAAAACACGCTTTCATAGTCCTCTAGAGCTCGATAGAGGGCGAACAAATCAAGTTGTATATAAATGCTAACTGAAGTCTGGAGGTTGGTCCAATGTTTTCAGATGATGCCGGAGTGAGTTTCTCTCACAAGCGACATATCCAGTTGGCATTTGCAACGAACGTTTTTGCTTTTCTGTGGATATAACTGTGACGAAAAACAACTTCATGTTAAGTGATTCCTGCGTGTCACTAAATTTCTCGGAATATTGACATTTAACATCTGAAGCTGCGCAATCATCAGTGAAACATTTTAAGTTTTCGTTTCACATAGAAGGGGATACAATTTAGCGGAGGAATCCCATATGTCCCAATCAATAAGATACTGCAAAATGCTGAAGAAGCCAGCGTTTGTTGAAATCACTCAGAAATAATCATGTGGCTTTTAATTAAAGACAAAGATTTAAACGCACTTTGGTGGCTTGTTGTGCTGGATGTTGTTGAAAGGCTTACATTTTAAACATCAGCGTCAGATTGTTTCTGACTTAAATAAACGCTGTGCAATTGGATTTGTCCAGTTGCTTGTTTGTTTTTTAAACTCAAATCTAGCGTGCAATCCATGTCACGGGTTTACCGACAGTTTGAAGTTACTTCTGATAAAAAATGGTAAAGATCGCAATATGTGCAGAATAACCGCATCTACATGTCAAAACATTGCACTATTGGCAATATGAATTGCGCTTGTTCTCAGATATTAGGTCACTTAATTCTGAGCTGCCTTGACACCATTCGTCTTGATGCAGTGGAGGATTGTACTTGTATTTGCAATACTAAGACTAATTGCCTAGCAACAACGTAATATTCACGTTTTAGATTGTGGTATGGCAATAGGTATTTGAATGAAACTACAAAGTTTTTCCAATGAAATCGCCTTATTGGATATACACGATTATTGTTATTAATATCTCAGCTGAGAGTACATTTTCCCATTTCATGGTTCGTCACCTCATATGTCCTAAAATCGTCCATTTTGTATTCTGCCACTTATTCGATAAAATTCCAGATGATCAGAAAACACTGTACTGGAATATTCAATGCATTCGACAATATATCTTCATCTAGCGGATTGTCTAATTCCTGTACACTCAATTTGGCAGAATTTCCTGATTTCGTGCACAAATAACAAGTACCTCTTACCCTGAAACAAGTACTTTGTGGTGGAAAGCTGTATTTTGGGGAAACTGGGAAAATAACTACCACGAAATATAAGGGTTATCATTTCAATCCTAAATATAAAGATTAAAGGTGTAGCCTTTCTTCATTGCCCGAAATAAATACGCGTCAATATTTATGCAGATTGTTATTTTCTCTCTTAAACTTCTAGCACTTCAGTTCACTTGTCATCCCATATCTCTAGTGTTTGACTCAGCTAATTAGCAGATATTGGTCACAGGTCCAATTTGATTCAAAGATTCAGCTCTATCGTCTTTCGGAGGACACTCCCAGTTAACAAACTGAGATAGCAAACAGGCAGCAGAGGTGAAACTTGACTTTTTTAAAGCAGGTGTATTATCAAATTACGCACATGTCCCACATTTGTCCCTGATGTTCTGACGTGCACTTTGCTCTTTTGCGTAGGCAGCACATTGCAATGCAAAGCAGTTAGAAACCATTACAATAACAATTATAGATGCAAGTTAAATTAGCAGTGAAAGAGTTGAGGGTTGAGAAACTAAGGCAGTGTTTGAGCAGATTGTCAATTCGGATATCTGATGGTAGAGGGGCAGCACAGGTTCCTGAAAATCTTGAGTGTGAGGGCATGCCCCAAGTTGATGGCGGTTGGGGACGAGTCCCCAGTGATGACAACACCTAAACTTTCGTAACTGCTCATCCTTTCCACTTTTCAGTCGGTAGGTATTGGTATGTATTCCCTCAGCTTCCATTTCAGAAGTCCAAAAATTAATTTTTTGCTCTTACTGAGAAGGTTCTCCGTGCGTGAACACTGAAGCAGCTGATTCCTGTAGCAGCCGTATACGTCTTCGTCAATATCTGATATTATGCTTACAATATTTATATCGTCGTCACATTTGTAGATGCGGTTAGAGCTACACCTAGCAACAGAATCGTGGTTGTAGTAAGGGTAGAAATTTGTTACGTTTGAAGTGCGGCACTCTTGTTAGTCGGCTATTTTCACACCGTGCACCCGGTGGCCTCCCGTTGAGAAATCCATTGGTCCAGATGCAGGGAGAGGTATAAAGACCCAGCTTTTGAGCTTGTTGATTAAAACTGAGTTGTGCTGATGTCTGGCCAGAAATTCATCCCAAAACTAATGTTGTGAATATAAATAGAAATTAAGGTAAGAAATCTCCAAGTAAACGAAGAGCAGTTGACATAACTGACTGTTATTTTTCGCCAGGAGTTTATGAAATGTTTGCATTACGACGGTGAAGTGAAAATCTTGAACCGATTAAGCAATATTTCCTAACGTGCCAATTTGACAATGTTTCAGTTAAAGAATACATCATTTGAATTTCATATGCTTGAACTCTCAATCGTAAATCTATCAAAAGAACTGAACATTTTGAATGAAATCACAGCGCTTATAAACTGAAATCGCCTTAGTCCACTAAGTACCTCAGCTGTACATAAAGTATATTTTCCCATTTCATGAGTGTAGCACAGAGAGATGTGGTACAGGACATCTACATGTCCTAAAATCGTCCCTTCTGTATCGACAATTTAATCCTATCATCGGAAGACACTGTTCTGGTCCTTTCGATAAATTCTACAATACACGTTCGCCTGTTGCCTATGCACTCAATTTTGCCGTATATTGCGACGTGAATAATAAGCACCTTTAATCCTACATCTAGTATTTTTGCTGGAAAACTACATTTTCTGTGATTTACGAAAATACGCACGAAGTAATATTCAGGGTAAAATTCCAATCCAGGAAATAGAGATTAAAGACGCAACCTTCCCTCATTGTCTCAAATAAATGCAGGACAATATTTATTCAGATCCCTTGTCTTCAGTAGTTGCCTCACTGATCAAGCAGAATTTGTCACCGCAGTTGCTTCCGACAGAGGCTTCTTCCTCCAGACCAGTCAGAATAAGATAGGTTGTGTAATTCTCACCCTTATATAAGGTCACCAAATTACGAAGGTTTGACCGTCGTAGCCGTAGTGTTCATACCTCAAGTTTGCTGCACCTCGTGTAGACAAAGTTATTCAGTTAATATCTAGGTTGTCGATAGGCAATTAGTGCATGCAGTAGGGACCAGTTGGTGAAAGTGGGCATGCAGTTTTTGCATATCTCTCTCACAGAGTATTGCACCGACTGCAAAATTCGAAGCTAAAGGAAACCACATGAAGTAGCGCTTTCCGGGTAACAATATGTATTATAGTAAACTCGATAAGATTTCAGTTTACAGAAAAGTCCAGCTTCAATTGAAACGTGAATATATGAATGTTACTAAGGTGAAATAACAGCGACTTGTTAGATCGAAGATACAATGGCGATCGGTATATAATATATACTTCGACTCGTTACAGCAGGGCGTCGTCAAAAAGACAGAAATTATTCATTAATATCACATAATATGATCTATCAGTTCAAGATGGTTTGGCTAGTTCGTGTTCCAACCTACTGATATGCCGGTATTAAGAAGCAAAGTGTTAACGATGAACGCTAACTCTAATGTAACATCAAGGAACTTGCGATGTTTCCCTTTTATATCAAGATTTTTTTTCTGCTCTTTGCGGCAACTTCAACTTTAAGTAAACAGTCGTAACTTTGGAAATGATGCAGGTTTGCTTGGTCTCTGGATTTCAGTACTGTAGTGTTCAGGACACCCTAGTACACGGCAGGATCCTGCGCTTCTGTTGTTCGCCAGCGAGAAGGAGTTGTTATTTCCAATTTGTACATACGGTGGTCTCCCGTTGAGGAGTTGTGATTCACATGTAGAGTGAGGTACTGAGACCCAGGCTTGGAGCGTGATGATTAGAGCTGAGACATACGGAAGGCTGAGCAGAAATGCATTCTAAAATCAATATTGTGGATCTAAACTTAAATGAAAATAGGAAATCTCCAAGTGCACGAAGAATGGTCGACACAGCTGACTGATTATCTGCGCCTTTCGTTTTCATAGCAAGCATCCATGAAAACAGAGGGAAGTTCCAAAGAATATTGTCAGTTGTTACGTATTCAGGCAACAATAAATAAATGAGTTCGGCAAGGGAGTTTATATCAAACAACACTTTTATTAAACACTGAAAACAAACCCCCCAGAAGTAAACAAACACTAACCAAACCGGAAACAGCTGCTGTGTGGCAGCTAAAACAGTTCTTACAGCGATGCAGCTCAAACAGTTCTTAAAGTGACGCAGCTCAAACAGTTCTTAAAGCGATGTTGCAAAAACAGTTTTATAAAGTAGTATAGCCAAAAGTTCGAAATGCTCACAGTCCATTAAATGGAGAGACTTTTTAAGACGATTTAAATTCTCTTTCACTTCGTTTTGCTTCGATCCCTGGCGTCGAACTTTTCCCACGAAGAATTTACGAAACAAAACGAAACTAAACGGCTTAAAGGCACTGAACTTTCCTTTGTCACACTGTCCTCAATCTTCTGCTATCCCACAGAGATTAACACGAGAACAGTCAACGAATTCCTTCCGAATAAGGATTAAATAAGGTCGACCGTGTTTCGCCGTCGAAAATCGATTCTCCTCGATCTTTAACTCCCGAACTCCGATCTTTACTCTCCATTGATTCTCAACTAGCAATATTCTAAAGAAACTACTGGCAATGACTTTTTAAACTTCAGGCATTCGATAAAACTTCATCTTTCAACTAAACTGCGTCATCACATTAAATCACGCAGCGGAATGATGTCATCTTGGCAGATCAAGCCACGAAATTCCTCTCCTCACAGGGTGGGGATTTCCCTTTATAACCAGTAAAAAAGAATGTCACATGATCACTACTGGCGGGAAAATGAGACCACTCCACCATCACAAGTCCATTACCTCAAATCCAGTATAGCTTCAACCCCAGTCACGTGACAACGGTACCACTATCATGACACGAGTACGTAACACCACCCTCCAAAAAAAACATTTTTGGCCTGACAAGAACAAAAAAATTTTGACAATTCCTTACAAGAAAAACTAATGTATAAATTTTATAACACACATAATATACAATACCATCATATACCCCCTTTTAACTCACAATAAATTAGGGGTGTTACAATTAAAAAAAACATTCCAAAAATAAATTACATTGTACATTCAACATCGAGATAGACAATCAGCAACCACATTATCTTTACCTTTAACATGAGTTATCACAATATTGTACACTCGTAACTTCAAACTCCAATTTAATAATCTTCTGTTTTTGTTTTTCATCTTACTCTGAAAAAACTAACGGATTATGATCAGTGTAAACAATGTGGTTTTTGAGTTGGGCCAACATATACCTCAAAATATTCCAAAGCTAAAACAAGAGATAACAATTTTTTCTCTATTGTCGAATGGTTTCTTTGACGCTTATTAAATTTCTTAGAAAAGTAAGCTACTGGATGATCAATCTCATCACCCTTATTTGTATTAATACTGCTCCTGCAGCCTCATCACTAGCATCTACTGCCAATGAAAAATGTTTTTCAAAGGCAGGTGCCTTAAGCACAGGTTGTTGACATATCATTGTTTTCAATTTATCAAATGCTTCTTGACAAGGCACTGTCCACACAAACTTCACATTCTTCTGCAGAAGGTTAGTTAATGGAGGGGCAACATTAGCAAAATTCATACAAAATTTCCGATAATATCCTACAATTCGCAAAATTCTTCTGAGAGTTTTTTTTCCCGTTGGGGTGGGAATCTCTAAAATTGCCCTACATTTTGCCTGAACAGGAGCTAATTTACCTTGACCTACAACATAACCAAGGTAAGTCACAGTGGCATGTCCAAATTCACTCTTAGCTAAATTAATAATTAAGTTAGCTATTGGAGGCCTTTCAAACAATTTCTCCACCGCAATAACGTGTGCTTCCCAAGTATCATCTCCTGTCACTAAATCATCAATATAAACATCAGGATCTTTCATTCCCTGAATCACAGAGTTAATCATCCTCTGGAAAGTACCTGGAGCATTCTTCATCCCAAATGGAAGAACGTTATATAACCCAGATGGAGTTACAAATGCAGAAATTTCTCTACCACTGTCTGTTAATGGAACACACGAATACCCTTTCTATAAATCAATCTTTGTAAGGAGCTTTGCTTTTCCAACTTTATCTACACGATCATCTACTCTAGGAATTGGATATGCATCCGTTTTCATTACAGTATTCACCTTCATATAGTCCGTACAAAACCTAATACTACCATCTGGTTTTGGCACCATAACACATGGTGAACACCAATTCTAGTTAGAATGTCTAATAATATTATTCTCTAACATATATTCAATTTCATTCTCAGCAGGTTCACATATTTCTATGTTCATCCAATATGGATGTTGTTTAATAGGTTTGGCATCTCCAACATCGACATCATGTGCAACTATAGTAGTCCTTCTCGGAACATCTGGAAACAACTCCTTATAGTTAAAAATTAATTCCTTCATCTGTTATTTCTGCACTAACGTTAAATGCGCTAATTTCTCATCAATATTTTCCAGAATGGTTGAATTTGATAACCTAACAGAAACAATGTTGGATTTAGAATGAAAGTCAGATGAAACATTTATCATGTTCCAAGTTAATCAAACTCATTTTCAATAACGACAACAGTCACAGTATCAGATTGTTTCTCAAAATATGTTTTTATTTTATTTATATGGCAAAGTTGTGTTGACCTTCTACGATCTGGAGATTTTATCACGTAATCTACACCATTGATTTTATACACAATTCCATAATGACCATGAAATCTAGCTTGTAAAGTATTTGTCTGCACTGGGAAAAGACCCAAAACCTTATCTCCAGGCTTAAACATCCTCATCCTAGCTTCTTTATCATACCAAGTCTTCGTTTTCTCCTGAGCCAACTTTAAATTTTCCTTGGCTAAGCTACAAGCTTTATGTAACCTGTCCTTAAATTTCAACACATAGTCCAACAAATTATTGTGTACTTCCTTACTAATCCACTGCTCATTCAATAAAGCTAAAAGTCCTCTAACTCTAACACAAGTTCAAATGGACTAAAACCTAAAGATACCTGTACCGATTCCCTTACTGCAAATAAAATTAAGTTTATACCCTCATCCCAGTCACTTTCATTTTCCACACAATATATCCTAATCATATTCTTGAGGGTAGAATTAAACCTCTCCAAAGCACCTTGCGACTCTGGATGGTATGCAGACGAAATGATTTGCTTAGCTCCCAGTTTATAAGCGAATTGTTGAAACAATCCAGACATAAAATTACTGCCTTGATCAGTTTGTATTTACGTAGGTAATCCAAAATAGGCAAAAAATTTTATAAGAGTCTTTGTCACAGTTTTAGCTTTTATATTCCTAAGTGATACTGCCTCTGGAAACCAAGACGAAGTACACATGATAGTCAACAAATACTGATAACCAGCTTTTGTCTTCGGTAAGGGACCAACACAATTTACAACAACTTTACAAAACGGTTCACCAAATACTGGAATAGGTTGTAATGGAGCTACTGGTGTACCTTGATTTGGTTTACCCACAATTTGACAAGTATGGCACGTTTTAAAAAACATCGCCACATCTGTTCTTAGGCCAGGCCAGTAAAAATGTTTTAATATCCTGTCCACAGATTTCCTTACCCCTTGATGTCCACCTAAAGGCACACTATGAGATAAAGTCAAAATATCATTTCGATAAACTTTAGGGAGAAATACCTGGTAAACAACATTCCAATCCTCACTTGCAGGAATTGTAGGCGATCTCCAGTTCCTCATCAACGCTCCTTTTTTCCAAGTAATATCCTACTGGCACCTTCTCAATTTCACTACCTAGTAAAGATTGCTCTCTTAATTTTATAATCTCAGGGTCTCTATTCTGCTCTGCTATCATCTCCTTCCGAGACAGAGATAAATCTTCAGAGTCAGACTTACCCCAAGAATCTTGTTCAAACAACGAAGGTAAGAAAGTCTCTGACACATCCTCAAAACCCGAATCCTGAGTTGAACAGTCATGAGTAACAGCCTCATTCGGCGCATCGATTTTTTTAGCCATAGCTCCAGTCACAACACAGGAAGGATCTGTGTTAGAATTCAACTCTGGTTCCTCTGACTCCATTGACAAATACACTTCAGGAAAAACTTGTCCACCTGCGAAGTCATTACCTAACAATAAAGAAATACCCTTCACAAGTAAGCTATGCTGCAATGCTACTTTAACAAATCCTGTAACTAACCCTGACTTTAATTTTACTTTATGTAAATGTACAGGCATAACATCACTCCCAACACCTCTTAAGTAATTTACCTCACCAGTATCAGACTCTCCATTAAAATTCAACACACTGTCAGTGAGAAGCTCCAGTATCCCTAAGGATTTTTAGTGGCACCAGAGTAGATCCTTCTTTCAAGGATACAAAATCTTCAGTTAATAAATGATCATATCCCTTTTTAACATGATCATATTCCTACAAAGCCTTATTTGTATTGATCAAACCCTGTAACTTTACTGGTGCTTCAGAATGGTTCACACAAGCATCTGGTACTGCATCCTTCTCTTTCTTTTTCAATCTGAAACAGTTAGCTATTACATGGCCAGGCTTCTTACAATAAATACAAATAAGACCAAACTGTCTTTCCTTCACAGGCTTTCCTTCCTCCTTACATTTCTAATTAACTTCTGATTTATTTTCTGATTTACCTTGAGTCTCCATGTTATTTTTCCTCTTAAAATGTCTACCCTGAGGAAATTTATTCTTATGGATTAAAACATACTCATCAGCTAATTTAGCATAGTCCTGCAATTTGTCAGTATCCCTCTCATTTAATTATGTCCTTACTTCAACAGGAATGCTTCTTTTAAATTCCTCCATTAGAATCAGCTCTCTCAAAGTATCATAGTCCCCATGTACATTTTTAGAAGAAACCCATCTCTAAAAAAAAACACAGTGTTATCATAAGCAAATTCCACATGAGTTTTTTTTTTCCACAGCCTTTTTTCAAACTTCAGAATGTTTCCTTATAAACTTCTGGGACTAATTTGTATGAATTGATAATATGGATTTTCACAATATCATAATCAAGTGCTTGCGCAGCAGTTAAAGCTTTGTAAACTTGTTGTGCTTTACCTTTAATTACACTCTGTAACAGCACTGACCATTTATCTCTCGGCCACTCTGACATCCGGGCAATAGTTTCAAAATGTTGAAAATATCTTTCCACTACTGTTTCACTAAATGGAGGAACCAATTTAATTTCTTGACTAGTAACAAACGGTTTTCTCGAACCAGAAGACAGGTTCCCAGACCATAATTCCTCCATTTCATATTCAAGTTCCCTTTTCTAGTGATCACTCTCCAATTTACAACGTTCCAATTCTGCTTTACTTCGTTCCAACCTCATTTGTTCGATTTGCAACTGCATCCCCAGATTACTTATTGGAAACGACCCTAAAATCGATTCATCAAAAACACCGAATCCACATAGTATGACGCGATTTTTCTCTGTATGACAGCGTTAGATGTGGTCTGCAAAATACCCTTAAGTTGCAATTTATTAGATATCTCAGATACCTCAGTTTTTTTCGCATTCGCTAACAACTCCCCGACTGTCGAAACCAGAAACTCATCAATATTCATTGTTGCCTGATACCACTCACAAGCCAATCACACAACATAATCGAGGTATTCCCAGTTCCCAAAATACCGATTCAAAAGTTAGCAAGCATCTAAACTCAAACGATCCAATCCGGACGCAGCCCCCATATTTATGTTACATATTCAGGCAACAATAAATATATGAGTTCGGCAAGGCATTTTATAACAAACAACACTTTTACTAAACACTGAAAACAAACCCCCCAAAAGTAAACAAACACTAACGTAACCGGAAACAGCTGCTGTGCAGCAGCTTAAACTGTTCTCAAAGCGATGCTGCTCAAACAATTCTTAAAGCGATGCAGCTCAAAAAAGTTCTTAAAGCGATGTTGCAAAAAGTGTTCTTTAAAGTAGTATTGCCAAAAGTTCGAAATGCTCACAGTCCATTTAAGGGGGAGTCTTTTTAAGACGATTGAAATTCTGTTTCACGTCGTTTGGCTTCGATCTCTGTCGTCGAACTTTTCCCACAAAGAATTTACGAAACGAAACGAAACGGCTTAAAGGCACTGCCATTTCCTTTATCACACTGTCCTCAATCTTCTGCTATCCCACAGAGATTAACACGAGAACAGTCAACGAATTCCTTCCGAATAAGGATTAAATAAGGTCGACCCCGTTTCACCGTCGAAAATCGTTTCTCCTCGATGTTTAACTCCCGAACTCCGATCTTCACTCTCCACTGATTCTCAACTAGCAGTATTCTAACGAAACTGCTGGCAATGATCTTTTAAACTTTAGGCATTCGATAAAACTTTATCTTTCAACTAAACTGCGTCATCACGTTAAATCACGCAGTGGCATGAAGTCAACTTGGCAGATCTAGCCACAAACTGCCCCTCCTCACAGGATGGGGTCTTCCTTTTATAACCTGTGTAAAAAAAACATGTCACATGATCTCTACTGGCGGGAAAATGACATCACTCCACCATCACAAGATCATTACCTCAGGTCCAGTAAAGCTTCAACACCAGTCACGTGACAAGCGTACCACTGTCATATCACGAGTACGTAACACAGTTAAATGGGAGAAAACGAAAGCTCCTGCCCAGGTTCCCTCTCCCATTTGCAAAAGCAGCAAAGCAACGAACCTCCTTCTCCGGTGTCTGCTGATCGCAGCGAGAGGGGAACGTAACAATCAACTCGCTGAATATGATGTTAAGTGTCAATTCCGTTGCTTTTTCCAAACTCTGTGCCCAAAGCTCTCGGTTTTCGTTGCACGCAACCAGAGATCTTTGGTCTTTGTTCTCCTACCACACAGCGATTTCCTGCAGAAGCACCAATCTTCAATAAATTGATATATATGAGAGAATAATTAATGCTTGTTAATAATAAAATTATATTCATTGTCAAGCAATCTACGTATAATTGAAGAGCTCCAATGTTTATTGAAGTTTATATTCACAACATCAGTTTTGAATTCAATTCTGATCAGCAATCAACACAACTCCACTCTAAACAACACGCTCAAAACCTGGGTTTCATTAGCTCCTATCTGTAACTAGATCAGAACTACTCACGAATTGGAAATAACATCTTATCCTCGCTGACAAGCAACAGAACCATATTCCTACCATAGCTAATTCTCTACACTTTCTACAAGCACGATTCTGTGGCTAGGCACAACGCTTACACCATCTATAAATTTGATAACGACATTAGCATTTTTTCCATAATATCAGATAGTGTAAAAGAGACGTACGGCAGATACAGATATCAGTGGTTTCGGTGTTGAAGCAGCAAGAACCTTTTCAGTAGGACCAAAAATTAATTTTCGACATTGGGAATGGAAGCCGAGGGAACACACGTCAATCCTTATCGAGGAATCAGAATTCGAAAGCATGAGAAGTTCCGAATGTTTGTGTATGTCGACATGTCTGTGAATTTATCCTGGCACAATTACAAAGAAGGCAGTACAGCATCTAAATGTCATTGGAGGGTTGATATGAATCGGTCTGCCACCAAACACACAAGATTATATTAAGAAATGTGCCATGGTGACCATTATAACTGTCTGCCTCTGTGTCTGGGGCAACTGAAAAGGATCAAACAAAAGCAAAGAAACCGCAGAATGGTTTAAACTCAGCCAGCTTCATCATTGGCATAAATCTCAGCACCATCCAGGATATCTGCAAAAGGCGATGCGTTGAAAGGACGGCATACATTAATGGTGTCCCCGCATCAACTCCCATCACCGAAGGCATGCTCTCACATCCAACTTCTGAGGAACAGGTTTTTCCCCTCTGCCATCAGATTTCCGAATGGACTACGAGCAAAAAGCACTGCCTTCGTATCTGTTCCCTTACTCTTTACACTGGTTATTTAATTATCTATTATATATACACTTTTTTATTTTAAAAGTCATAGTTGTTATGCATTTGGGCAGAGCGTGCGAGAGGAATAAATGGGACGGTAACAAACTGTTGGTGCAGTAAAAGATGCAGTCGCAGTCCTTACTCTTCTTTGACGTGGATATCCAGCAATACGTGGAGACGCCAGAGTTGATCTGAAAAGCAGAAACGATCAAGCTGCACGATACACGCTGCTTTGACCTGTTCACATACAGCCTATGAAAGTAGCTTTTCTCTGAATCACCTGGGAATTAATTAGGCGTCTTTTGGTGGATCGCCTGGTGAGACATGAAGGTGGCGCTGAGCTTCCTGTGACATCACCAGGAACAAAGAACTTATATTCCTCCAGTTGGCAGAGATGTATGAATTTGCTGCTACTATACTACTACTATTTATTCTTCGATTTTCATTTAAGCTTTCACGCCAGCAATTTTTCTCTGTAACCGCTGATAAACTAGAGCCTCTACTGAGAACACTCTGTGAAGAAGTTGTTCAACATCAAACTGATGGATATATAAGGATCGAATGAGGGATATGGACATATATAAGGATATAAAACAGTATTTCCTGCTGGGATTAATTACTGAATTCCCACCAAATTTACATGAATTTGTGACGCACCTATTTACTAAGGAAGATACCCAGAAACAAACAAATAAAACCAGAACAACATCTTTCTTCGTGTTACTGTTCAGCAGAGTATGCTGTTTCAATGCGCGCTTTCAGCAACCTTTGATTAATTACTCACGTCGCTGACTTCAAAAAAGCAAGTCTCGCACTTTGAGAGCAGTGGCATGCGGGATCTTGGCCTTGGGAGTTTGATTGTGTCTCTCACCATCTGGAAGAATAAAGGTGATTTTTAATCATCATAAAGTGTTGTGGTGTCAGAAGTAAATAGCATCCTGAGAGTGGAAAATAGAAATCAATTGTATAGAAACAATTCCTGGATCATGTGACCATAACAAAAATCTGCCAGGAAGTAGGAAACTTGGTGAACATGCTTTATTCCGATGTGTATATGAAAGCCTGAATGGGAACTTGGAGTGGGAGAGTGTCTCTGCCCCTGACGTGAATGTCATGTGCTAGATTTCCATTACGGTGAAGGCGGGGAAAAGCAAGGACGGATCGAAAGCTAGATTATTTGGGAGCATCTGGTCGGTTTTACTGGCATGCGTCAAGGAATACTGAGAGTCGTGCAATCGATGTATACTGAGGTAAGCACATGCTAACGAGGGCCGTTCCTTTGCCGAGTTAAAAAGTGCTGGTCCACTTTATCTAGTTTGTATGGATTTCCTGTCAACAGATCCGGACGCCAGGAACATTGCGAATAACATGTTTATTACATATCACTAAAGCATATATGCCCAATCCTTCTTTAATAAGGATTAGTGGGCGTCCAATGTAGCCAAACAGGAGTATTTCATGTGTTTTGGCCTCTCCTGCGAAAATATAGCGAGCAGGGGCAGGACTTTGACAGTTTACTGATCATGATTGAAGACGAGAAATCGGGGACTGGGTCTTTTCACCCGTAGGATGATACCCCGCTGGACAGGTTGAATCGGACCATGTTGGACATGATCTAATTTTGGAGATCATTTAAAAGAACAAGTTGAGTTAACATACAGGATATCTGGTCTACATCTCCAACTGTGAACAAAACAAAGCTACAGAATACCGGCCATACCGAAGGTGTGATCAAAAGTTTAGTTTCTATAAAATCATGCCTGGAGAATGTCTCCTCATAATAGAAAAAAAAAACTTGGTGCTAATCGGAAGCATATGTCGGCTGACAGCTTGACTGCATCGCCCTATGTAGTGGAGAGTCAGATGCCTATCGTACCCGTATTCAGGGTGAAATCAGAGGATGGCATGGACCGGCCAATATTCTCCATCGGAACTACCATCAACTCTGAGACAAGAGGTGCGTGTTGATGCAGGACCTGACGAGGAATCTACGCATACTCAGAATGTTCCGTAGCAACGTGGGGAGAATGAAGTACCGGCAGCAGAAAGGATTGCACAGCATCCACCGCTCCACTTGAATGGGACACGGACTTTGTGGATGAGAAAATGGGGGTGTGTAATATGTTGCATTTGATAACGCACCCCCAACTGGAGAAGAGAGTCAGCAAACTTCTCACACCGAAGCAGTTAAAATGTGTGACTCCAAAGCGTTCAAGCAGGATTGCAGCTGCACCAAGCAGTTGGGCTGGGTTCTGAAGTAACTGGAAATGAAGCTGCGCTCGGTTAAGTGCTCAAATGTTCTGTGTTGCCCTAGGCACAAATAATCCATCGCAGGACGCGGCAATAGATAGACAAGAAGTATCCCAAAGAGCGTCTGAAACTGAAAATGTAGATTAAAGTTTAAGGATTTCTCAAACAGTCAGAAGATTCCCAGATCGGCTGACCAATATAGGTGTGGGTGAGCTATCGAGCATCCCTGCCGCCGTGAGATATTTCACTAACATTTATTGACGGTTTAGTGGTTCTGACTGTTTTTTCAATATTCCTTTTGTAGGGTTCTCAGTAATATTAATTGGAATGTTAATTGTTAAGGTGGACAAAATGGCTTCTTTGTAATCATAACTGCTGAATTTAGGGGCTCTCTGCCGTAGCGTGTTTGGGTTATAACTAGTTATAATGGGACATACATTCATTTGCAAGCCAATGGAAGCCATGTTATTCTATCTGTATGTGTGGAAACCGGAGAGGGTGCGCGGGCTTTTCGTCGAGGACGAGGGAGATGTCGGATGTGAGTCGAGCACTCTGGGAGATTACCGGGAGAGATCTCAGCCAATGGTCGACATAGTTCGGAGGAGATCGATGGGGGAAAGGATTTCGTGAACTCCAACGAAATATTTTGTGCACAGCGCTGACAAATTTACTAAGTTGCCACCTTTATTGTATTTGTTACTACTAACCCATCACCAATAAATACCACAGTATCCACACCAACGCGAATAGTGTTGGCGGAGTCAACGCCAGTTTATCCGAGACGAACGGAAGCAAATTGGGCAAAGACGCTACACATTGAAAACTGTATTATTAATTAAGTGATGACTAAGTATTTCAAAGTACTGAGGAATTCATATTCTGTTGGGGGGTGGCGGTTGGTAGTGCGAATGTCCCGGTTCATAATTTTAACGTTCTGCTGTTTTACAACTCTATAAGCTCAATCCGCCTTGCTTTTATCTTGATGGGTTATTATTGAAGATATAGGATGAATGGAATGTGTGCCCTACAATTAGGATGATATAACTTAGGGGAGGATTTACTGGTCAGGGACACCAAGATTCATCTTGGGACTTTGCTTCGTAGGGAGATGCATAAAGAAGGCGCTGGAGAGAACAGGTCATACGAATCGACCCAGAACGAAACCGTGATTCAATGAAGCCATTGCCCATGATGGGTTGAGGATCGGTGATTATGGTGAAACGGTGAGCACCAACTTGTGCATCTTCTACATTTTAACTAAGTTGGCTCCTTCACTTTCTGTTTTATCTTTACTAACTATTCTGTTAAATTAAGATTCGTAAATATAATCCTTTTAAACGTATGCGAGGTACTGTTTGCCATTTCTTAGCACCAATTTGTTACGGCAAAAAAAAGTTACACCACACGGTTTCGGGGTGGGAGAGTAGTTTGAATCGGGATTGGACTGTGTCTTCCCGAGACATACATAGTCAAAGAAAGCAGGGGATTTCATTTGTGCTCAGCTTCAAGCTGTCTAAAATACACTTTAAAAAATTCCAAATAAGGAACGCTTTTAAAAAATGAATCCTGTCCAGTGCGATGCAGAGTCCACACTTAAAAAAGCTAAATCTGGGTTAGATATACAAATACTGTAAGCGGAATCATGGTTTCTGCTGTCCCGCGTTTCAGATGGTAGAGTCTGTAAGCAAAACGGCACCGAACGTATTTGTTGAAGAGGCAGACCACTTGGGAAGAACAGGGGGCTGGACTCAGCAGCCTCCGATGATATTGCTGTCTGTTATTTTGCAGGGAGTTCTTCAAATTGGCTTCCATAGACTTCCAGCGGCTTCAGACGACAACAGAACTTCGGTTTTTCAGCAAACAGGAAGAGTATAAGACATAAGAGCAGAAGAAGCAGATTAAGAATGAACAGAGTTTTTCCCCATTGCGTCCCCTCCGTCATTGTATCATGGTCATTTTTTATCCATAATAATCAATTGTTCAGTATTCTCACCGTAATCTTTAACGCCCTGACAAATATAAAAACAAATGAAAACGAAAGAAAAAAATACTGTTGCCTTCCGCTTTAAGCATATTGGATTTCTTGGGAATGACAAATGAAATCCATAATTTCACCAATCCCTGGCTGAAGAAATTCCACCTCAGATATATTCTAAAACGACCTCTGAATATTGAGTCAGCGCCTTCCAATCTTAGACACACAAATGGTGATAGCATCCTCGTTACAGCCACTTTATTTATACCTTTCAATATTTTATACAGTTCAATGAGATTCCCCTTCCCCTTCTTTCATCTGAACTCCATCGAATACTGGCGCATCGTCATCGAGAGCTGAGGGGAGATTCCCAAACCAGCACATCTTTGCTGCCAAAGTTGTTCGCAAACTGCACACAGTTATCTAAATAGAACACTCGCAGCTTGGAGCCCTTCTCGGCAAACGAAAGCTTTGAAAACCAAACGGATCCTGTCTCGGAAGGATATCTGCAGAAGTGTGGTGCAGTGATATAAACAACGTCTCAGAAGGGTTTCTGATCAATCCAATGCTGAAGTAGCACTCGACATGGCATCTCCGTGTTTTTTTCAGTTCTCAGTTGGTCCTCTTCAGGCAGAGTATTTCGTAGATGGGAGGATTCTTAGCGGTGTGGATGAACTGAGGCATTTTGACATACACATGTATAGATGAATCAAGATTACCGCGCAATTTGAGAGGACTGTTAAGAAAGCTAATGTTACAATGTGATGTTGGGCGTCAATAGTCTCAAGTGGGAGCTGAAGATCTCCGAAATAATGTTTCCGGTCTACAAAACCCTAATTAGATCGCACATGAAATATTGTTCATTGCTGGTTGCCTGTTTTTCCGAAGGACGTAAGAACGTTGGAGATGGTGTGGGTTGCTGATTTGACTAAAGAGCTTCTCTTTCAACGGAAGCATAGGTAATCAAAGACCATGGTGCTTGAAGTGAACAAGCATCAGCGATGATGTGATGGAGATGTACATGATGCTGAGATGAGTGAATTGACTGGATAATCAGAGATTTGTACTTAGAGCGTCAGTTAGAATTGAAATAGTTTGTAGTTAATAGTAAAAATATATATGGTGTTGGGATGTTAGAGTTCAGTTCTTTTCAAGGAGACTGGGAAGTGCGTAGAACGACCTATCAAGTGTGGTGGTTGTGACAAATACATAAGAACAAATGTGAAATTCTTCGACAGCCAGATAGATAAAATCAAATAAATGAAGGATATGTAAGATGCAAAGTTTAAATTAATCTTTGCATCGGTTAAATATTCGGCAAAGTATCCTGGGCAAAATAGTAATATTGTTAAGCAATGTTCTGCTCTTTGCCAGACGCTCACTGGATTCAGGATAATGATAGGCACTTGGTGACGTGCATCACAAGATCCATCTGTCAGCTCTGTTAAGAGTGTCGCAGCCAAAGCTACTAGCCACGCAAATATACACAGTCAGATACTCAGAGATAGATAGAGAGGATTAAAGGACCTCCTTTTAGAACAGAGATGTGGAGAAAATTCTATAGTCAGGGGTGATAAATCTCTGGAATATTTTCTGCCAGGTGTGGCTGTGTCGGCCAAGTCACTGGGTATTTAAGGCAGATATTAGCCATGGCATCAAAACGGTGGGGTGGGGGTGGGGATTGTCTGGATGAAGTGGATCTGCCTATGATTGGAAGATAATTCCCTATAGGTCAAAAGACCTGCTTTTGCACCTATACCTTATTAATTTAATGTTTCTAAGTGAGATAAGGTCCCACATAGGAGATATATGGGTAAAATCAAAGCTCCGGGCATCGGGGGGAAGACAATGGTCTGCATAGAAAACTGGTTGGCAGATAGAAAGCAAAGGGTAGCGATGAATGGGTGTTTCTCGGAATGGCAGGTGGTGACTAGTGTGGTGCCACAGGGCTCGGTATTGGGACCACAGCTGTTTACAATTTACGTCAACGATTTGGATGAAGGCATTGAAAATAACATCAGCAAATTTGCTGATGATACTAAGCTGGTTGGTAGTGTGACATGAGATGAGGATGTTAGGATAATTCAGAGTGACTTGGATAGGCTAGGTGAGTGGACAGATACTTGGCAGTTTTAAGTATGAGGTTATCCACTTTGGGAATAAGAACAGGAAGGCAGATTATTATCTGAACAGTGTAGAGTTAGGTAAGGAAGAAATACAAAGAGATCTAGGAGTCCTTGTTCATCAGTCACTGAAGGTGAATGAGTAAGTGCAGTAGGCAGTGGAGAAGTCTAATGGAAAGTTAGCCTTTATTACAGAGGGAATTCAGTACAAGAGCAATGAAATCATCTTGCATTTGTACAGAGCCCTGGTGAGACCACACCTGGAGTATTGTGTACAGTTTTGGTCTCCAGGGTTAAGGAAGGACAACCTGGCTTTAGAGGAAGTGCAGAGTAGATTCACGAGGTTAATTCCTGGGATGTCTGGACTGTCTTACACAGACAGGTTAGAGAGACTGGGCTTGTACACGCTGGAGTTAAGGAAATTGAGAGGGGTTCTGATTGAAACATATAAGATTATTAAGGGATTTGACAAGATAGAGGCAGGAAATATATTCTAGATGCTGGGAGAGTCCAGTACCAGAGGACATGGTTTTAGAATAAGGGGTAGGTCATTTAGGACAGAGTTAAGGAAAAACCTCTTCTCCCAGAGAGTTGTGGGGGTCTGGAATGCACTGCCTCGGAACGTAGTGGAGGCCAATTCTCTGGCTGCTTTCAAGAAGGAGCTAGTTAGGTAACTTATGGATAGGGGAATCAAGGTATATGGTGACAAGGAAGGAACCGGGTATTGATAGTAGTTCATCAGCCATGATCTCAAAATGGCGCTGCAGGCTCGAAGTGCCGAATGGTCTACTTCTGCACCTATTGTCTATTGTCTTTTGAGATAAATCAATATTTTTGCCTTCAGGTTGGAGACTATCCAGACAGGACATGAAGTGCTGCTCCTCAAAAATAAGAGTGTCTCAGTTCTTTGTTGTGAAGGTTACTGCTCGATTTCCATACTTGCTGAACCAGTTTGTTCGGATAGGCAACAATAACCCTCCCACTTTCTCCATCAGCACAGTTGATCAAAAACTCTACTCATTTTATACTAATGACTATGGGGCTAACATAATTCAATTGCTATATTTACATTTGCTGACGATATCCTTTCCAAATCAAAGGTGATGGCGAAACTTCAGAGGAAGGACACTGAAATCTGTCTGAGCAGCGCTACAACAAACATATCCTGAGAAGAATCGGTCACGTTTCTACAGAAGATCATGTTGGTTGGCTTCATCACAGACTGGTAGGGAAACAATACTACCTTTGAACGGAACATCCTATAAGCAGATCTTGATGAATCGATGTCCATCACCAATAAATTGTTCTACTTCATTGAGCATATCTACACAGATTGTTGTCGCAGGAAAGGAACATCCATCATCTGGGATCTCCATCAGTCAGGACATGGAACCTACTTGGTGTCGGCATCAGGAGGAAGGTAGATGAGGGTCAGAACTCTGGTCTTCAGATTAAGGAAAATGTCTTGCCTCTGAAAGATCAGTCTGTTATACCTGAGAGGCATAAACTTACCTGCTTACCTGTTTCCCCAAGCTATCAACGCACTTTCAATTGCTTATACAATACTCGACAATATTATTATTATTATTATTATTATTATTATTATTATTATTATTATTATTATTATTATTATTATTATTATTATTATTATTATTATTATTATTATTAATATTACATTTAATTAATTATAGCATGTAAGTAATTATAAATACTACTACTACTACTACTACTACTACTACTAATAATAATAATAATAATAGTCTGCGGTGTTGCAGAGTTCCATGGCTCTGTTACAGTTACTGAATTTCTTGTGAATGCTCACAAGAAAATGATCTCACGGTATTATATAGTGACTTCTATGTAGCTTGATAATAAAGTTACTTTGAACTTTGAACCTTGGAACGAATGCAGAGGAGACACAGTAGCAATGACTAAGTTCGATTTTTTTAAATATAATTTAATGTGTGGGGAGAAGAATAGTGAAGATAGCTGTGGGAGAGTGTATGTCTATAAAATATATGAGAAGTCTGTACCCAAGCTGTTGAGTGCAGTTCCCACCGATGTATATTGCTGTTGTGTGAGATCAACATCCGATGGCTGCTTTCTGACATTGATGGGAAGTTTTGTCTGGTCAGAATATGAGCACGTCTTTCGCCATTATTTGTTCTATTCCCCAGCTTCGCCCTTCAAACTATCAATCTTTTGGTATTCACCACTGTAGTAACGTAAGGCTTGAGACTGAAGGTTCCATGAAATTAAACAACACAAGAGTCATGTAATCAAAATTTTGTGTGAGCATATTTAAAACGACCAAAGAGTGAAAATATACATGAAATATATGAGAATGCGCTACCTCGTTCGTGCTGGACTCTCGATATTTTAAAGCTATTGAATTAAGCCTTCAGATATTAGTTAGAATTTGTTTCCACATTGCCTTTCCAGCCCTGCTTCTTTTCATGACTTTGCCCTCTATCGACCTTATGTATAATCTCAGAGAACAATATTTTTGTTCAAGGCATTAGATATTTGGATAATAGCACATCTTTCGTGGATGAACTTGGTGCAGTTGGGCTTGCAAAACGATACCTATGTATGTTTTTTTTTTCCCTAATTCATAACATCTGTCCTTTCTGTCCCTTTTTTGATTTACTTTCTCTGCTGTAATCCGCAACAATTACTGAGTTTGTTTTCTGTTCAGGAACACATCTGGGAGTGCACCGCCTGTTTGCTAAGTTAAATTCTAAAGAACATTATTTTTTTTACATGGAACTTTTTTTTTGTATTTTACCGAGCAACTGTTCCACAGATCCACTATTCCACTGTTGTTACGTACTCGTGACACATGACAGTGGTGCCCTTGTCACGTGACTGGGGTTGAAGCTATACTGGACTTGAGGTAATGGTCTTGTGATGGTGGAATGACGTCATTTTCCTGCTAGTAGGGATCATGTGACAGGTTTCTTTTTACAGGTTATAAAGGTAGACCCCACCCTGTGAGGAGGGGCAGTTCGTGGCTGGATTTGCCAGGTTGACTTCATGCCACTGCGTGTTTTAAGTGATGACGCAGTTTAGCTGAAGGATGAAGTTTTTACCTAATGCCTGAAGTTTAAAATGTCGTTGCCAGCAGGTTCTTTACGATTCTGCTAGTCCGGAAGAGTGAAGATCGAAGTTCGGGTGTTAAAGATGGAGGAGAATCGCTTTCTACGGTGAAATGGGTTTCAACCTTTGTTTGATCCTTATTTGGAAGGATTTCGTTGAATATCTTCGTGTTAATCACTGGGTTTAACCAGGAAGGATTGAAGGTAGTGAAGAAGTAACGGTCAGTGCCTTTAAGCCGTTCTGTTTCGTGAATTCTTCCTGGAAAGTTCGACGTCGGGGGATCGAAGCAAGCGACGTGAAAGAGAATTTAAATCGTCTTATAAAGTCTCCCCTTTTAAATGGACTGTGAGCATATCGAACTTTTGCCAATACCACTTTAAATAACTCTTTTTGCAATATCGCTTTAAGAACTGTTTGGGCTGCCGCACCGCAGCTGTTTCCGGTTGCGTTAGTGTTTGTTTACTTTCGGAGGGTTTGTTTTCTGTGTTTAATAAACGTGTTGTTTGTTATAAAAAACACTTGCCGAACTCATATATTTATTTTTGCCCGAATACTTAACATTAAATATGGGGGCTGCGTCTGGATTGGATCGTTTGGTTTAAATGCTTGCTAACATTTATATCGGTGTTTGGAAAACGGGATTACGCAGTTCTTTTGTTTGGCTTGTGGTATTCGGCAGCAATGAATATTGATGAGTTTCTGGATTCGCCAGCTGCGGAGGTGTTGGCGAAGGCGAAAAAAAAACTGAGGTGTTTGAGATAGCTAGTATGTTGCAACTTAAAGGGATTTTGCAGACTACATCTAAGGCTGTTATACAGAGAAAAATCGCGTCACACTATGTGGTCTCGGGTGTTTTTGATGAATCGATTTTAGAGTCGTTTCCAAAAAGTAATCTGGAGATGCAGTTGCATATCGAACAAATGAAATTGGAACAAAGTAAAGCTGATTTGGAGAGGTGTAAATTGGAGGCGGAACAAAAGCAGAGAGAATTTGCATATGCAATGGAGGAGTTAAAGTCTGGGAATCAGTCTTCTGGTTCTAAAAAACGTTTGTTGCTAGTCAAGAAATTAAATTGGTCCCTCCATTTAGTGAAACAGAAGTGGAAATGTATTTTCAACATTTTGAAACTATTGCTCGAATGTCAGAGTGGCCGAAAAATAAATTGTCAGTGTTATTACAGAGTGTAATTAAAGGCAAAGCACAACGAGTTTACACAGCTTTAACAGCTGCGCTAGCACCTGATTGTAATATTGTAAAGAGGCATATTTTAAACGCATATGAGTTGGTCCCAGAAGCTTTTAGGGAAAGATTCAGAAGTTTGAAAAAGTCTGTGGAAAAAACTTATGTGGAATTTGCCTATGATAAAGCTATGTGTTTTGAGAGATGGGTTTCTTCTAAAAATGTAAATGGAGACTATGATATATTGTGAGAGCTGATTTTAATGGAGGAATTTAAAAGAAGCATTCCTGTTGAAGTAAGGACCTACTTAAATGAGAAGGATACTGATAAATTGCAGGACTGTGCTAGATTAGCTGATGAGTATGTTTTAATCCATAAGAATAAATTTCCTCAGGGCAGAATTTTTAAGAGGAAAAATAACATTGAGACTCCAGGTAAATCTGAAATTAAATCAAAGGTTAATGAGAAATTTGACGAGAAAGGACAGCCAGTGAAGGAAAGACAGTTTGGTCTTATTTGTAACTATTGTAGGAAGCCTGGCCATGTAATAGCTAACTGTTTCAAATTGAAAAAGAAAGAGAAGGAAGCAGTTCCAGATGTTTTTGTGCAACATATTGAAGCACCTGTAAAGTTACAGGGTTTGATAAACACAAATGAGGCTTTGTTGGAGTCTGACCAAGTTAAAAAGGGATATGATCATTTTATAACTGAAGGGTTTGTATCCTTGAAGGAAGGATATACTCTGGTGCCAATAAAAATCCTTAGGGATACTGGTGCTTCTCAATCACTGATGCTAGACAGTGTGTTGAAGTTTAATGAAGATAAGGTAAATTACGTAAGAGGTGTTGGAAGTGATTTTATGCCTGTACATGTACACAAAGTAAATTTAAATCAATGTTAGTTGCAGGATTTGTTAAAGTAGGATTACAGCATAGCCTACCTGTGAAGGGTATTTCTTTACTGTTAGGTAATGGCTTGGCAAGTGGACAAGTTTTTCCTGAAGTGCATTTGACATGGAGTCAGAGGAACCAGAGTTGAATTCTAACACAGATTCTTCCTGTGTTGTGACTAGAGCTATGGCTAAAAAGATTGATGCGCAGAATGAAGTTGTTACTCAGGACTGTTCAACTCAGGATTCGAGTTCTGAGGATGTGTCAGAGAATTTCTTACCTTCGTTGTTTGAACAAGATTTTTGAAGTAAGTCTGACTATAAGGATTTATCTCTGTCTCAGAAGGAGATGATAGCAGAGCAGACGAGAGATTCTGAGATTATAAAATTAAGACAGCAGATTTTTCTAGATAGTGAAATAGATAAGGTGCCAGTAGGATATTGCTGGGAAAAAGGAGTGTTGATGAGGAAGTGGAGATCACCTACAATTCCTGTAAGTGAGGATTGGAATGTTGTTTACCAGGTAGTTGTTCCGAAAGTTTATGGAAATGAGATTTTGACTTTAGCTCATAGTGTGCCTTTAGGTGGACATCAAGGGGTAAGGAAATCTGTGGACAAGATTTTAAAACATTTTTTCTTGCCTGGTCTAAGAAAAGATGTGGCGATGTTTTGTAAAACGTGTCATACTTGTCAAATTGTGGGTAAACCAAATCAGGTTACACCAGTAGCTCCATTACAACATATCCCAGCATTTGGTGAACCGTTTTGTAAAGTTGTTGTAAATTATGTTGGTCCATTACCAAAGACAAAAACTGGTTATCAGTATTTGTTGACTGTCATGTGTACTTCGTCTAGGTTTCCAGAGGCAGTACAACTTAGAAATATAAAAGCTAAAACTGACAATGGCCCTTATATTTTTTTTTACTTATTTTGCATTACCTAAGGAGATACAAACTGATTAATGCAGTAATTTTATGTCTGGATTGTTTCAACAGATAGTTTATAAATTGGGAGATAAGCAAATCATTTCGTCTGCATACCATCAGGAATCACAGGGTGCCTTGTAGAGGTTTCATTCTACCCTCAAGACTATGATTAGGACATTTTGTGTGGAAAATGAAAGTGACTGGAATGAGGGTATAAACTTACTTTTATTTGCAGTAAGGGAATCGGTACAGGAAACTTTAGGTTTTAGTCTATTTGAACCTGTGTTTGGGCATAGAGTTAGAGGACCTTTAGCTTTATTGAAAGAACAGTGGATTAGTAAGGAAGTACACACTAATTTGTTGGACTATGTTTTGAAATTTAAGGACAGGTTACATAAAGCTTGTAGCTTAGCTAAGGAAAATTTAAAGTTGGCTCAGGAGAAAATGAAGACGGTATGATAACGAAGCTAGGATGAGGATGTTTAAACCTGGAGGTAAGGTGTTGTTTTTTTTCCCCAGTGCAGACAAATCCTTTACAAGCTAGATTTCATGGTCCTTATGAAATTGTGCCTAAAATCAGTGATGTGGATTACGTGGTAAAAAGTGCAGATCGTAGAAGGTCAACACAACTTTGCCATATAAATATCTTGAAACCATATTTTGAGAAGTAATCTGATACTGTGATTGTTGTGGCTAGTGAGAGTGTGTTTGATTTAACTAGGAACATGATAGATGATTCATCTGACTTTAATTCTGAATCCAACATTGTTTCTGTTAGGTTACCAAATTCAAGCATTCTGGAAAATATTAATGAAAAATTAGCACATTTACAGTTAGAGCAGAAACAACAGATGAAAGATTTAATTTTTTAAACATAAGGAGTTGTTTCCAGATGTTCCGAGAAGGACTACTATAGCTTCACATGATGTAGATGTTGGAGATGCCAAACCTATAAAACAACATCCATATCGGATGAACATGGAAAAATGTATACTTGCTGAGAAAGAAATTGAAAATATGTTAGAGAACAATATCGTTAGACATTCTAACTCGAATTGGAGTTCGCCATGTGTTATGTTGCCAAAACCAGATGGTAGTAGTAGGTTTTGTACGGATTATAGGTAGGTGAATGCTGTAACGAAAACAGATGCATATCCAATTCCTAGAGTAGATGATTGGGTAGATAAAGTTGGAAAAGCAAAGTTCCTTACAAGATTGATTTATTGAAATGGTATTGGTGTGTTCCATTGACGGACAGAAGTAGAGAGATTTCTGCAGTTGTAACTCCATCTGGCTATTATGAGTATAATGTTCTTCCATTTGGGATGAAGAATGCCCCAGGTACTTTCCAGAGGACGATTAATTCTGTGATTCAGGGATGGAAAGATACTGATGCTTATATTGATGATTTAGTGACAGGGAATGATACTTGGGAAGCACACATTATTGCGATGGAGAAATTGTTTGAAAGGCTTTCAAAAGCAAACATAACTATTAATTTAACTAAGAGTGAGTTTGGGCATGCCACTGTGACGTACATTGGTTATGTTGTGGGTCAAGGTAAGGTAGCTCCAGTTCAGGCAAAAGTTCAGGCAATTTTAGAGATTCCCACTTCAACGGTGAAAAAGACTCTCAGAAGGTTTTTGGGAATCGTAGGATATTATCGGAAATTTTGTAAGAATTTTGCTAATGTTGTCCTTCAATTAACTAACCTTCTTCAGAAGAATGAGAAGTTTGTATGGACGGTGCCTTGTCAAAAAGCATTTGAATATTTGAAAACAATGATAAGTCAACAACCTGTGCTAAAGGCACCTGACTTTGAAAAACCTTTTTCATTGGCTGTGGATGCTAGTGATGAGGCTGCAGGAGCAGGATTAATGCAAAGGAATGAGGGTGATGAGGTTGATCATCCAGTAGCTTACTTTTCCAAGAAATTTAATGAGCATCAAAGGAACTATTCGACTATTGAAAAAGAATTGTTATCTCTTGTTTTAGCTTTGGAATATTTTGAGGTATATGTTGGTACAACTCAGAAACCACTTATTGTTTACACTGATCATAATCCGTTAGTTTTTCTGAGTAAGATGAAAAACGAAGATTATTAAATTGGAGTTTGATGTTACAAGAGTAACATTGTGATAACTCATATTAAAGGTAAAGATAATGTGGTTGCTGATCGTCTATCTCACAGTTGAATGTACACTGTAATTTTTTTTATGGATTGTTTTTTTTTCAATTGTAACTCTCCTACTGTATTGTGAGTTATAAGCAGTTATATGATGGCATTGTATATTGTGTATGTTATAAAATTTATACCTTTGTTTTTCTTGTAAGCGTTGGTTAAAAATTTTTGTTCTTGTCAGACCAAAAATGTTTTTTTGGAGGGAGGTGTTACGTACTCGTGACACATGACTGTGGTGCCCTTGTCACGTGACTGGGGTTGAAGCTATACTGGACTTGAGGTACTGGTCTTATGATGGTGGAATGACGTCATTTACCCGCCAGTAGAGATCATGAGACAGTTTTTTTTTACTGGTTATAAAAGGTAGACCCCACCCTCTGAGGAGGGGCAGTTCGTGGCTGGATTTGCCAGGTTGACTTCATGCCGCTGCGTGTTTTAAGTGATGACGCAAATTAGTTGAAGGATGAAGTTTTTACCTAATGCCTGAAATTTGAAAGGTCATTGCCAACAGGTTCTTTACGATTCTGCTAGTCTGGGAGAGTGAAGATCGAAGTTCGGGTTTTATAGATCGAGGAGAATCGCTTTCTACGGTGAGACGGGTTTCAACCTTTGTTTGATCCTTATTTGGAAGGATTTCGTTGACTATCTTCGTGTTAATCACTGGGTTTAACCAGGAAGGATTGAAGGTAGTGAAGAAGTAACGGTCAGTGCCTTTAAGCCGTTCTGTTTCGTGAATTCTTCCTGGAAAGTTCGACGTCGGGGGATCGAAGCAAGCGACGTGAAAGAGAATTTAAATCGTCTTATAAAGTTTCTCCTTTTAAATGGACTGTGAGCATATCGAACTTTTGGCAACACCACTTTAAATAACTGTTTTTGCAATATCACTTTAAGAACTGTTTGGGCTGCCGCACCGCAGCTGTTTCCGGTGGCGTTAGTGTTTGTTTACTTTTGGGGGGTTTGTTTTCTGTATTTAATAAACGTGTTGTTTGTTATAAGAAACCCTTGCCGAACTCATATATTTATTGTTGCCCGAATACATAACACTGTCTAAAAGCAAAATGAATAATAAATCACAATAAAAAACAATCTGCAACCATAAATCGAATAAACGTAGTTCCAGGATAATTAAGGTAGCTTCGAATATTACGATAATATTCTAGTGAGGCGTCCGGTATGAAAGTAATATTCTAGATTAGTTTCAATCATTATAGTTAAGTAACAATATACTAAGGAGAAACATAATTTCGAGGAACTACACGAAGCCCCGTTTCACAAAAATGCCTGTAATAAGCTGTAATGTTTCATTGCTAATGTAATGGTTTCTCTTAAGCAGCAATGATTGGGTTATGACTAGAGATAAAGGAGCATTGGTATAGGGGGGCTATCCGATGAGAGAAATGCTGTTTTTTCGTGTGAGTCTGGAAGAGAGATTTTTCGTGGTCTTTTGCCGGGGAGATTGGTGAAAGGAGACGCGAATGGTAAGAGCTCGCAGACAGTCGGATGGAATGGGCTTTGAGCGAGTGTTCAAAAGTCAGCGATGATTGGTGGAGGTCGAGGGTGGTAGTACGGCCTTATCAGCGAGCTCCAAGGTTTGCGCATTAGACTGTTTCAAGAGCATGGACACTTTTTATTATTTTTTGTTATCCTTACTAACCATATAGTCAAATTAAGAATTATAACGCTCAATCGCTTAATTGCACATTGTGTATTATTTGTTACTTCATGGCACTGTTGTATAACAGAGGCATATCGCGCAGCATCCACGCAAATAAGATTTCTTATGTTTGGTCGGTGCGGGGGCTATCACCCAACATTTTGTGCCACTGCCCGAAGAGACCTTTACAATTGTGGGCGCTTCGTTCGGGGTTAATTCCGTTGGATACTGTGTCATTATCCTGAGGATTGAACGGATGGGACAGATATTAATTCCGGATAAATTGTTAATTCGACAGTTAAGTACCGTTAAATCTGTGAGTGTGGGCAGAAGTTTGATAAAATTGTTGTCGCAGCTCCCTTGTCCCACTTGCAGACTGCGGGGCCTCTGCATCTCGTTTGTATGGATTTCTTGTGAATAGATCCGGGTGCTGGCAACACGGCGAATGCCTTAGTCGTCAGGGACACTACTACACCAGATATGCTCAGGCTTTTCGTACCAACAAACAGAGGGAGTCTACGGTGGCAACAGTGTTCTGGATGAAGTATTTCTTCTATTATGGCTTTCCCAGGTGGACACATATTGATTATGGACAGGATTGTGAGAGCAGACTCATCCATTATTTAATGGACATGCTTGGTGTCGGGAGGACAAGGACATGTCGGGTGATCCCCAAGTCAACATATTAGGCATCTGGATCACAGTTATAATTGCACACGAAATGAAGCTACTGGGTACTCGTCATATTATCTGATGTTTGGGCGCGAGGAGTGGTTGCCCATTGAACTTTGCTTTGGGACTGACGCAGGTGTAATACCACCGAAGACATGAAAGAAGAATGGGTCTGACAGGAGAAGAGTCCTGAAAAGGGCTTTTGTATTATCTGAGTCGTCGCTGCCAAGCAGAATCAAGGGAATAAGATGAGGTATGATCATAAGGTGAGGTTCTTCCAACGCCTGCTGGGAGAAGGTGTCCTCAGAACGAATCTGGAGCTACTTAGAAAGCATAACCAATCTGACCACTGGGCGACTACACCTTATGTGGTGGAGAGTCAAATGCCAAACCTACCAGATTTCCGGAAGAAACAAGAGGATGGGAATGGGCCTGTCAAGATTCTCCATCGGAACCACTTGTTCCCCCTGGGTCAAGAGGTATAGTTAGACCCAGAGCCCGACTTGGATCCGACAATTAGCTAAAGACTCTGCAGACACGCCGGGCAACCTCAGAGCCCCCAATGGACGAGGTCAGGCCACTATCACCACTGAAAGTGATACTGATTCGGAGGATAAAAACCTGGATGTGTGGTTTATTTTGCCTTTCGTTAATTCCCCGTTGATTGAAGAAGAGACTCCCGGCTCTCCTCCGATTGGGTCAGGAGAAGCGTGGTGTTATCTATGGCAGCTTGGTTACAGATGGGCTCTACAGGGGCGGAAGCAGGGTTTGGCGACGGGACAGAGTGCTCCGAGTTGCAGGTGGGTACGAGTATTAGATAGGGGTAGGCCCTGCCAGGTAAATCGGAAGTATCCACTGTAGTGCTTGAAGCTGAAGAGTTAAATGAGTGGTTGGGGAGTTCCTAAATAAATAGGACACCACCGGATAGGCTGCGCCACATAGCAACAGGGGTATAGAGTCCAACCCCTACCGTTTTTGGGAGATATGCCACTGCCTTTTACATCTGGATTGGGCTTTGTATTCTGCAGGAAGGGTTGGAGAATTATCTCAACGGCATGAGGATATGACTACATTTGGTTTGCGGAGAGTGCACCACGCTGTAAGATGTTACTGGTAATGCGATGGCCAATTAGTAATGTTTCACTGCTATTTACTAGCCTCTCTGTAATGTTTCACTGCAGACAGTGTGCGATTGGAGCGGGGACCGAAGTTCAGTGATGATCGGAGAAGGTCGAAGGTGGACAAACGGTCTGATCAGTGAGTTCCAACGTTTGTACATTAGATTGTTTCATGAGAATGGACCTTTATCTTTGTTTATGATTTCTTTACTCGACAGACAGTCAAAATAAGTTTATAAAGTTCAACCGTTTATTCGCATATTGTTTACTGTTTGTTATTTCGTGTTACTGATTTGTAACAGGTGATACACCGCGTAGCATTCACCCAAACGAGATTTCCTAAGTTTGGCCTGATCACGGGCTATCTCCTCCTATATTAATCCGATAGCCAAAGGGAGAGTTACATTTTTTCCAGAAACTGTATTTCTGTAATCGTACTGTGGAAACGGACCGTCAGTTTAAAAATACAGCAAAATCTGTCAAAAGCACCGAGCGGCAGGCTGCATCTAACAGTATCAAATCTGTTGTGATTTCCTGTGAAAAGGAATTCAAACCGGGTGCAGGGTTCGAAATTTCAGCAGAACACCGGCAGAGTTATGTAAAAATATATCAACGTCTTTGTGTGTCAACGTTTTATTACACGGTGGCTCTTGGCGGTGAGCGAAGCTGATGTATCTGGAGGATGTCTTGAGAAGACTGTCATGAAATTGCGCTGACGCTTTGAACTGATTATGTCAGAATATAGGAGGTAGTACTACCAAGTAAACACAAAGTACACTGCCGATGCTCTGGTCAAAGCAACACGTACAACACCCGTGAGGAACTCAGCAGGTAGGGCAGCATCCGCGGAAACGACCAGTCAACGTTTCGGCGGATGATGCCCGACCTGCTAAGTTCCTCCAGTACTACGAATTAACTGTGCCACTGAAGAGATAATATCCGACAGCAATCATCTACGAAGTGCATTTCAAGCAGAACATAGGGAGATCAAATTGTATATAAAAACGCTGAAACAATCTAACATTCTTGCGCACAATATTTCTTCATCTCTCACTGGTGTCTGTGAAATTAGCTTCTCTCTGAATAACTTATTTTGAATAAAGTTATTCAGAATTCAGTTATTAAGAATAAGTTAATGAAAATATAGCAGCGTTGATATTTTTTTCTAAACGTCTTTGAAACATGAAGGAAGCCCTGACTTTATCTTCTGCAGTAGATTCCAGGGCTACTCAGTACTTGCAGAGAAGCCTGAATGGACAGTCCGTGAGGCAGGTGTTTCCACGTCGTCCGGTTATCGTGCACGCCACTGAAAATCGAACAATTCATGCTTTCTATCCTTTTTTTCAGATATTTGCTAGATTGCACCTGCACACAACCATATACATTGCTGAGTCTGCTAAACTTGCTCCAGCTCTGCTGTTATAAAGCTTGCTGTGTTTCTTTGCGTAATATGTAGCTCAAAATCAATTATGGTGCAAAGCCGGAATTACAATAGCTTCAACAGGTGTTCACATTTCTTCCTGTCTAACCTGAATAGCTACGGTCAATCAAATACAACAAATGCAGGCATCTAATCATACAAGATGTAAGCTCTGTTCATTTTTCAGTTGTTTCTCAGTTTTATATCTGTAATGAAAATTCTAACATATAAAATTCAGATGACGCATTCCTTAACAGTAACATTGTCAAATATCTCTTAGGTTAGCACATTAGGAAATATTGCCTGATTGGTTCAAGATTGTCACAAAACTCTGCCTCCAATGCAAATATTACAGAATCATCTGGCGAACAATGACAGCCAGTTATGTCAACCCTTCGTCGTTTACTTGGATATTTCTTACTTTCAATTTAATTTATATTCACAACTTCAGTGTGGGATGCAGTCCTGTCCAGCCATCAACCCAACTCAGCATTAATCAACAAACTCAAAAGCTGAGTCTTGACAGCTCTCCCTGCAACTGGTTCAGAAATCGTCAACGGGAGACCACCGGGTGTAACAGTTGGAAATAACATCTGATACTCACTAACTAACAACAATGCCACACTGAAAACATATCAAAGTCTCTACCCTAACTGCAATCACGATTTGGTGGCTAGGCACAGGCCTAACTGGTATGGTCCCGTCTAGCAATTCTCCGACTTGCTATTACCTCCTTCAGTGGGGTTTAATTCCCTCGTCTGATTCCAATCTTTAGCAGTTCCACTAATTACAGTACACCTGGTTCCCATTAGCAAAAATATAGTATAAAACTCCGGCGTCACAGCCATGGTTTGCCAGTTCGTTGTTCGACTCCAACTTGAGTAAACCTCGTTTCCGGATTACTTAAGGCTGTAACTTCTAAGGTACCGATCATTTCCTGGATACTCTACATAAACATTGTCTCTGTGTAAAGACTCTCGTGGATACCGGTCCCCCATTCGCGACGGTGGTAATGACTCATACCTCTGCCGTCACGCCTGTGTCCTGCACTTGGGTTCGTCCTCAGCCTCGTCCTTGCAACAAAATGAACTGACCAAGAATGAACAGAGTGGACACCTACCCCGTACAACATGTCCTAGGCAGCCAGGGCTAGCTACTGGATGCCCACGACCAACTGCTCACAGAGATCACAGGAAACCTTCGATCGTTGTCCACGAATGTGAGGAATGTCAGTGAGCATGTTGACTGTGTATTCGCTTCCTTTACTGCGTCCCTTCCAAAAGCCCCTGACTGACCAACCGGTACAGCCTGGGATGACGACGACCCTTGGATCGGCAACACAATCTCGCTGAGAGCTGTACGGACCCAAACCAGAACCCTATGCTGGGGACATAGGGAAATGCCGGGCATTGCTATTACAATGTTCTTTGGTCTTTGAGCAACAGCCACATACGTACACCTCGGACATATCAAAATATAGCGTACATGATGGGTGTGTTAAGAAGCGATGCCTTAGCATGGGCCACCACGATTTGGGACAACCATCCAGAGATCTATTCCTCCTTCCCCTCCTTCGCCTCCAAAATAAGGAATGTTTTCGAACTGCCCATTCGCGGTAAGGGCGCCGCGAAACGCTTGCTAAATTTCTGTCAGGGTTTGTGAAGCACAACAAAATACTCCATCGAATTCCGAACATTAGCTGACGTCTCTGTGTGGAATGACGAGGCACTGCAGGTTGTGTTCCGACAGGGCCTCTCAGATCAGGTAAAATCTGAACTGGAAGCAACGGATAACTTGAAATGCCTGGACCCTCTGATCTCTCCAGCCATCAGGCTAGAAAATCTACTTCAAGATCGTCTGAGAGAAAAGACCAGTCTCCCATCTCTCCGAGTCAGTCCACGCCCAACCTTACCATCTTTAGCCAGCCTACTTTCCCAGCCGCTCCAAGTACAGCTCCGACCGTCCCCACAACCCCGGGGGAGGAACCGATGGAGCTGTGACGGAACAATTTCTCCCCTGCCGAATGACTTAGGAGTGGAAGAGCGGGGATTATTACTGTTGCGGCAAGCCGGGAAATTTCCGGGATAACTGCCCTCTGCAGCGAAAAGGGAAAGTTCAACATGAGAAGGGGAATTTCCTCGTAAGCCGGAAACACTTCCTTCAGTCCCCCAGACCGGGATGCAGATCTTTGCTACCGTGAACTATCAACAACAGTCTCTGTTCCAACAAGACTTGATGTATTCCGGTGCCGTGGGAAATACACTGGTCGAGGACATAGCCTTCCATGCTGCAATAACTCGGGAGCCGTTAAATACCGCTCTTGGAAGTTCAGGCAATGGGCGGAAAACTTATTTCTCGGGATACTCACTGTACGCCACCCCTGACCTTGATTCTCTCCAGAAACCATCGGGAAGAGGTACAATTTAATCTCATCCATTCTCCTCAATCCGCTGAAGTTCTAGGATATCCCTGGCTGAACCACCACTACCCCTGCACCTTATGGTCTACAGTAATGTTGGCCCTTTTTGCCAGGCCACCGATCTGCGTTCGGCTCCATCTACTGGGCAGGCTACCGCGTCTTCGCCTGTCTTGGACCCCTCGATTTGTTCGGAGTCCCCCGAATACAATGACCTGGGACAGGTATTCAGCAAACAAGGGGATCATTCCCTGCCTCCGCATCGCCCGTATGAATACGCTATCGACCTTTTCTCTGGGGCCTCGTTATTCAGCAGTAGTCCTTATAATTCCTCCTAAACGGGGAGAGAGACCAAGGAGAAATGCACTTGTGAGTCCCTCGCGGGGGGTATTATTCGACCTTCAGCCACGGCGGTGGGCGCCGGTTTCTTCTGTGTCGAGAAGACGGATGGGTCGCTTTCAGATGGGATGTAACCCTGTATATGATTACCGAGGCCTAATCTATATAACATTTAAAAACAAATATCCACTATCTCTAATTAACTCAGCATTTGTACGACTTCACGGAACAACAATATTCTCGAAGTTGGACCTTCGTTGCGCTTACCGTCCGGTCAGGATGAGGGAGGGAGAAGAGTGGAAGATGGTCTTTTATATACTTTGAACACTTGGTCATGCTGCTGAGCCTCACAAAAGCCATTGCCATTTTTTAAATTCCTATTCAATGATGTCCTGTGGGACTTTATTAATCGCTTCGTGTTCGTCTACCAAGATGACATTTTAAATCTTTTCTAGTAGCCCACTGAAATACATTCACCATGTCCGTATAATCCTCCAGATTCTGTGGGAGAGTAAGTTGTTTATGAAGGCGGAGAAATGTGAGTACCACGTTCCTTCGGCCATCTTCCTGGGCTACAGCATCGTGAGCGGGCAAGTGAGGGCAGATCCCGAGAAGATGCAGGCGGTGGAAGAATGGCCCAGACCCACGAACGGCAAGCAACTTCAGAGGTTTTTGGAGTTTGCAAAACTTATCGCCGATTTATCAGAGACTACAGTCGGGTGGTGGTCCCCTTATCCGACTTACCTCGCCTCCAACACCTTTTTGTTGGGACTCCGCGGCTGATCCGGCATTTTCTGACAGGAAGAGGCGGTAAATATCCTGGTCCAACCGGACCCCGCCCGTCAATTCATTGTTGTGGTTGACGCCTCTGACTCCGGCACCAGAGCAGTCCTGTCCCAAAGATCATGTCCGGACGAAAAGCTTCATCCATGTACCGTCATTTCTCGCTGACTGTCCTCCGCCGAACAATATTACGACGTGGGCAATCGGGAACTAATGTCAGTCAAGCTAACATTGGAGGAGTGGAGACACTGGCTGGAGGTGGCGGAACACCCGTCTATTGCTTGTCCTGATAATACGAAACTAGGATGTATTCAGACAGTCAAACGTTGGACCTCCCATCAGGCCCTTTGGGCATTATTATTTGGATGATTCAATTTTTCCCTCACATACCGTCCAGGATACAAGAACGGGAAGCTGGACGCTCTCTCCCGCCAATACAACTCCAAGGAGGACACTTCCAGTCCAGAGACTATCCTCCCACCATTCTGTGGGGTGGCAACCCTCACTTGGGAGATTGAGGCCATAGTGAAGGAAGCCCAGCGGGTTGAATCTGTCTCCGGCAATTGAGCCGTGGATTGCCATTTTGTGGCTGATTCCATCAGATCTCAGGTTCTCCTGTAGGAGCACATTACTCGGTTCGCCTGCCAGGCCGGGGGTGATAGAACGCTGGCTCCCCTGAAAAGACACTTTTGTTGGCCAACCATGGAGGCGGATTCCCGTTTCTATGGCTCTGCATGTTCTATCTGTGCCCGTGGAAAAGCCTCCCATCGGCTACCTGCGGGATTCCTTCGTCCCCCGCCTGTTCTTGTACGTTCTTGATCGCACATTGCCCTAGATTTCTTCACTGGTCTATTCACGTCACACGGAAACACCATCCTACTCACCGTGGTAGACTGGTCTTCAAGACATGCACATTATAGCCCTCCCTAAACTTCCCTCTGCTCAGGAAACCGCAGACTACTCGTCTGTCACGTCTTCCGCCTCTGCGGAATCCCCGCGATCATCGTCTCCTTTCGAGTGCCCCAACTCATCCCGCAGTTGTGGAAGACCTTCTGTCAAGCCTTAGGTGGCTGGGTCAGCGTGTCATCCGGCGACCACCCACAGACGAACGGGCAGACGGAACGGGTCAAGCAGGACTTGGAGGCGACGTTACGTTGTATAACAACCAACAAACCGTCCACCTGCACTGCGCACGCGTGGGCTGAGGACACAATCAACTCTCTCGTTAGTACTGCCGTCGGAAGTTCTTCCTTCGGGTAATCATTTGGGTACCAAACCGCGCCGTTCCCCGCGCAAGTAAAGGAGACTGCGGTATCGACTGTTCAGGCTCATATCAATCGGTGCCGCAAAGATTGGAAGGACACACGCACGGTCCTGCTCAGATGATCCGATCGCAATGGGAGAATTGCCATGGACGCCGAACACCAGCGCCGGAGTATCGATCTGGGCTGATGATGCGGCTTTCATACAAGGACATCTCTCTCAAAAACGAACCTACGAGACTCGTCCCTCGCTTCATCGGGCCTTTCAAGGTCGAAAGAATCATCAACCCCACAACAGTCCGAATTAAACTACCAAAATCAATGGACATCCTTATTACTTTTCATGTTTCCCAATTAAAACAACTTTCAGTCTGCCACGTGTCCTCCGACCGAAACCCCTCCCTTCGCCCTGATCATCCATCATACTCCGTTCGGCTGCTACTACAAGTTCGCTGTCGGGGCAAGGGCCTCCTATACCTGGTCGACTGGGAATGGTACGGCCCAGAGAAGCGTTCCTATGTTCCCCGCACCTTCATCTTGGACCATTCCCTCATCCAACCCTTCCATCCGGACCGTCTGGTGCAGTCTAGAGGCTGCCGTTGAGGGGCGTGGTACTATTATCGCCCCATCTGGTAGTTCCCCTTTTCGCTGTTACCTCCTTAATTGGACCATGATCCCTCGTCTAAATTCCAATCATTCCCCGTACCGCTAATTACAGCACAGCTGTTTCACAATTGCGAACATGGTATCAAACTCCAGCGTCACAGCCACGCTTTGCCAGTTCGTTGGTCGACACTGGTGTGAGTAAACCTCGCTTCTTGATTCCTTAGGACTGTCAGTTCTAAGCTCCATATCATTTGCGGGGCACTCTACGTAAACCTTGTCTCCGTGTAAAGACTCTACTGGATACCAGTACCACGTTCGCGACGGTGATAACGCCTCACGACTCAGCCTCCACCCCTGTGTCCTGCACTTGGTTTCGTCTTCAGCCTCGTAACTTTAGAGCAACAGTAACTTCTATAAATTTGAAGGCGACATAAATATTGCTTGCATAATTTCAGATGGTGAAGAAGAGTTACGGCTGCTCCAGAGATCAGCTGCTTGCGAGTAACACAAGAAGAACCTTCTCAGAAATAAAAAAAATTCAAAAATGGATGCTGAAGGAACACACTCCAATACCTATCGAGTGATTACAAGTCGAAAGGATGAGCAGTTTCAAAAGTGTCGGTGTCGTCATCTATCTGGTATTATACTGGGCACAATTACAAAAAAAAAGGCACTACAGTGGCAAAATATCACAGGATGTTGGTTGAGAATTCGTCTGCATGCAAATCCTCACGGTAATTTCCAGAGGTGAACTGTGGGGCCGTTACAACTGGTTGCATCAGTAACTGGTATGGTGGGGTAGCTGCACAGGATCAAAAATAACAACAAAGAAAAAAAAACTGCAGAACATGTTAATCTCAGCCCGCTTCATGACTGACACACCATCAAGGATAGCTGCAAAAGACCGCAACTCGAAAAGAGGGCACACATCATTGAGGATTCGTCAGCTAGGGCCATCAACTAGGACTTTTCCTCACACTCAACTTCTCAGGAGCCGGTGCATCCCATCTGCCATCAGTTATCCGAATGGAGAATCAGCCGAAAACACTGCGTTATTATATCTTCCCTCCTTTCTTGCACTGCTAATTTAACTTTATATGCAGTTGTTATTGTAATGTTTCGTAAATGTTATACATTACGATGTACGTCTGACGCAAAAGAGCAAATTTAACGTCAGAATCTCAAAACATGTGCGTAATTTGACTATACATTTGATTTAAACATTCAGATTTCAGCTCTAATGTCTGCTATCTCAGGTTTATAAATTGTTCATCGTCTGAAAGATGATAGAGCAGAATCACCTGGCAGATACGGGAAAGAAATCTACGAGTCTGAGAACATCATGCGCTAAAGAGGATTTTGCGCCTTCTGGTGACCTTATATAGGGCGAGAATTACAAAATTCATCTTAGTAATGACTGGACTGTAGAATACCTTGATAAACATATGCCTATTCACTGAGCCGCACTGAGCCGAACACTTCCGTCATGGGATGACACGTGAACTGAAGTGGTAGAAATTTTAGAGAGTTGATAATAATCTGCACAACTATTGAGGCGCATTTATGTCGTACAATGAAGAATGGCTACGTCTTTAACCTTTATTGCCAGGATTGGACTGATAACCTTGCAATTATATAGAGATTATTCTCCAAGTTACCCAAAATATGCACTTTTCCAGCAGAAATACTTGATTCAGGTTAAAAGGTGCTTATTATTCATGTCACGAAATTCAGCCAGATTGAGTGTACAGGCATTAGGCAATCTGCTAGATGAAAATGTATTGTTGAATTCATTGAAAGATTCAGTGCAGTGTCTTCCGGAAAATTGTCAAATCAACTACAGAATGGACGATTTTAGGACAAGTGAGGTGAGGAGCCATGAAATGTGAAAATGTACTCTGCCTTCAGTTGAGATATTAATAACAATGTCCGTGCATATCCAATAAGGAGATTTCAGTGGAAAAGCGCTTTGAGTTCATTTAAAGTTTTATTGCCATACCAAAATCTAAAACGTGAATATTAATTCGTTTAGAGGCAATTACTCTGAGGATTGCACATACAAGAACAAACCTCACTGAATCAAGACGCATGATGTAAACGCGCTCAGAATTATGTGACCTAATTCCTGAGAGCAAGTGCCATTCATATTGTCAGTTGTATAGTGCTTTGGCTTCAAGATGTGGTCAATTCAAATATATTGCGACCTCTACCTTTTTTGTATGAGGAGGAACTTAAACCGGTCGGTAAACCCATGTCTCAGAATAGCCGCTAGTTCTGAGTTCTGATATATATTTATGTCAGAAACAATATGACGTTGGCGTTTAAATTGGTAAGCCTCTCAACGACATCCAGCACAACAATCCTGCAAATTCCGTTTAAATCTTTGTCTGAAATCAAAAGCCACATGGTAACTTCAGAGTGATTCCACTGAACTCTTGTCTTCTTCAGTAATTTGAAGCTCATTGTTTATTGGAGCATGTGCGATTCTTCTTCTAAAGTTTGTCCCTTTCAATGTGAAACGAAACTTTAAAATGTTTCATGTATCCGTACTGTTGATTGTGCAGGTTCAGATAACAATGGTGAATACTTAGAGAAATGAAGTAACACAAAATAATTATTTAAGATGAGGTGGTTTTGGTAACAGTTATAGCCATCGATGAAAAAAAAAATCATTCGTTGCAAACGCCAAGTGGATATTTCGATGGTGAGTGAAACCCACTGTGGAATCATATGAAAAATTGGACTCATCTTCAGCATCAGTTAGCATTTACCTTAAACCTGATTTGTTCGCCCTCTATCGAGCGCTAGAGAAAACTGTGAAAGCAGGTTTTTGTTCGAGATAATTGAGTTTTTTCAGCACCGTGGGCTCATCGCGCAGAGGAACGTGGCTGAGTCAGAGATGATGGCGTTCTTAATCGAGAGTTCGGAATATTTTTTACTTTTATCATAGGAGGCAAAGAATCGATCCTTTACATCTTTACTTCGGTGTATAGTTCCTGCGTCAAGCTTAATCAAATAATTTGGTCGCTGTCTGGGGCGCTGCCTGTACCAGAAAGCAACCGGTAATACGCCGGTTTGGAAAGTACAGTTTAGGGCAATATTACTGTCTTCATCGAACGTCATTGCATCCACTGACTGTTCCACTGAGCCTTGAAGGCTGCAGTCTAACAGTAAAATAAATAATAGATCAACAGTTCTACTTCATATTTAAATAGAGAAAAGAACGTGCTTGCAGCAAATTAACATATTCTGGAATGCTATCGTGAAAGAACATCTTACCAAAAAGAAACACAACAATGAGGACCGGGATGAGAAACATCTTCATAATCTCTCCGTCTGGATCTGTCCTCCCGTGCCAAGAGCAGAGGCATTGGCACTCAAGAAATAAACATACCTTGTCCAAACCGACCAATAACAACGGAGAACGCACGGTGTTAAATATCCGTTGGCAATGGAAGGCGTTCAGACGCAGTACAGGAAATCCAATATTGTCAAGGTGATCGCAGACGTGCAGAATAAAGGAGTCAAATACTTTGTGAGCTGACAGTAACAGCGCAGCGCCACCGAAAGGCGAAGGATTGCGGGGCAGCCTGCAATCTGGTGGTGCAGACTGTCAATAAATTCCGCTTGCACATCGGGCAGATGGTGAGAGCAGACTAAATGCGTGGGTATGGAAGCGCTGCTGCAGCAAAACATGCACTGACAGTCGTTAGTCTTCTCTGATGTGGCATTCCGTCAGGTTCCAGACACGTCAGTATTGATCTGAAAAGCAGAAATCCGCAAGTAGCACGGCGCAGGATAGTTTCATATGTTCTCCTGCATCCTAAGAACGTAGTGTTTCTCTCAATAACTTCCCAATTCATTATGTGGATAGAGGTTGTGGTTGTTTGTGTATAGGCTCTGGAGACTTGAAATAGGCCCCGAGTTTCATGTCAAATCTCCTGGAACAAAGAAGATAATTTGCACCACATGGCAAGAGAGCTTAAGTAATTCACTGACTAGGATTGTTTATTCTCTGATTTTCGCTGAAGCTTTCATGCCAGCTGGTTTTTTCAATATTCCTGTCTTATATAATTGTCATGTGAACTCACAATCAGTAACTTATCTGCATAACAGCTGACAAGCTATATTCTCAAATTTGACGTTATGATTTTTTTTCTCCTGAACCAGGACTGGAAACTCCAGATGATCATCTTGTGCAATATCAACATAATGGATATAAACGATCGAAGGATTTAAGTAGATATATATTTCAGAATTTCAAACAATATATTGTTTTGAATCATTATTAGGTTAATCAGACAATTACCGGCCAAATTTATATGAATTCGTCAAGCAGCCATTTTCTTCGTAAACAGAGACTCAGAAATAAACACATAAAACCAGAACGACATCTTGTTTCTTGTAATTGCTCAGCAGGATATGATGTAACATCCCGGTATACGAATTCATCAAGGTCCGATTAATAACGCACAAGGGGCAGAGGTCAAAAAGCAAGTCCGGTGTTTTGTAGATAGTGGCATACGAGGTACTGGCCTGAGGCTGTTGTCTGTGTCGTTCATCATCAGCAAGAATAAAAGTAATTTTTAATTGTCATAAAATGTGGTGATATCAGTAGTAAATAACATCCCCATTAACAGAGGCATAGTGGAAAAAAAGAAATGAAAATCAATCGTATTGAACCCACTCCTGGATTATGCGATCATGACGGAGCTTTCAAACAGGTGCTGTGTTCAAACTCTGACGTTCTCGAAAGGATGGTTTTCGAAATTGCAGTCCACATCGCCTTGTGTTACTCTGTCTCACATATCATATTCTGATGCATAAACTTTTTCTCCCGTATTTGGAATCATTTTTTTTTTGAACGCCGATGTAATACTGTGCATAAGATGTGAAAAAAAGAACAGACCTGGAAGGGACTAGAGTCAAGCTTTTATTGTAAAGTGACAGCAGTTTTTGTAACTGCTTAACGGTGTTTTAATATATCAGGTAATATGCAATATAGGGTAAAAATGTAATATATCTGACATATCTGAGAGTAATTACTGCTAGTTTATAACAAAATAATTTTCATTGTTTTCCTGATGTTATAGCTAACTTTGTTTGCACCTCACTCATTGCGAGAAAAGGTAATACGGTATGTCGCACTTTCCATCATAGGAATAAAATAGCTTATCCAGTAACTCAGTCGTATACCTCAGCACCTGGTGTTATAGGAAGTGGTTTTATGTCTACGTTCTTTTACTACTTCTGCAGCTGCCTATGTGTACTTCGTGAATGCTATCAAGTGTTCAGTAAATGTTATGGAGTTTGTCAGACGACCACAGTGAAAGCAGAAGCAGGACCCAGTATCAGTGTTGTTGCTGTAATATAGAGTGAGTTAGTACATCATTGAATAGGATTGTGTTGAAGGATAATGTATGGTCACGATTAATACAACACTTTTAAAGTTAGTGGCGCTGTGCACGTTCATGTATACCTATGACAAAGCGTCATACCGCGTCCTCAAATTCACAAATGAAAGAGAAGGCGAAACAAACCTGCAAAAGATCAGCCAGCATCTGTGCAGTGCGAAGATATCACACACCTAATAATCTGTTGCCAACTATTACGAACCAGTGAAAACTGCAGAATGAGTGAACAGAGAGCAATGCAGACCCAGGTCTTAAAAATAGTTAAAGAGCCATGCAGCATAAGCAGAAGATTAAATAATATACTGTACTTAATCTTATATCATCAGGCCTTGTGAGGATGTTTTCACAGTCAGATTTGTTGTTTTCGCTCCTGTCATTTCGTCTAACGATGATGTTGGAGTGATTTTAATCACTGATTTCATAGTTTCGCTTGGGTAGGAAATATATTCGGACAGATGTCTAAAATGGGGAAAAAATGAAGAACGTATAGAGGTAATGCCTGTTGGCCTCGTGACTGTTTCATTTTCTGTTTGGACGAAGCGTTCTAACTCAAGTCCTCATAAAAAGAAGAAAATGTGTTTAATATGCTGAGAAATTTCGAGAAATTGTATTTTCAGTCATCTACTATTAGTTATAAAAGCGAGCACACTGGAAAAATATCTTTGTTCCAGTAAATGGCAGCGACCCAAATGAATTCTGAGTGAACACAACTGAATCGGGATCTAAATATTTCCCCTCGATTTACAATTATTTAATTTATATCTAAATGTTGTTTTTTTTTTCTTCTCTTTTTTCATACATTGCTAAATCTGTCGACAACTGGAAACACCTTCAAGTTAATTCTTAGTAAAATGTTAAGGCAATCAGGCAGTTTTTATCTAACATGTTGACGTTCTGATTTTCAGAAATCCAAAAGGGAGTGCGTATGAATTATAAAATTTGGTCAACATTTTATGGCTTTGTACTCAAAGACTTCCCCGTTGTTTGATTAAATAATTCCTAAATAAATTGTAAAGGGGGTTTCTTTTTTTTCTTTGTTTCTGTTGGGAAAGGGTTTCCTTTTGTTAACTAGCAGGAATGCTTATTTACTGATAACGAGAATGGTATTCCTTTGTAAACCAAATGGGGATTAATGTTCTTTCTTCTGAGTCTGTAAGCTTTTGTTGACGGGCTTTTGGGCAGATCGGTGCGAGGGGGTCGAGAGAGAGGACGCAATGCTCTAAGCTGGGCGAGGATCGGACCCCAAAGGGGGGTCCGAGGCTGGGAGATTCTCCGAGGAGGGAGGGGGGGTGAAGCTAGATGTGCTTGGTTGACCACTCGGAGGGTCCTGAGCTGTTTGGAGAGTCGAGGAGTTCGGAGGGTCCTGAGCTGCGAGGCGAGGAGTTCGGAGGGGGATCGAATGGTGGCCAGAAGACTTCAGTAATTGAGCTCCAACGGTTGTTTGGTTTGGACTTTGATAAGTTTGGCGCCTTTTCTTTAATTTTCTCTTCATATATACTGTATCGTTATTAATCACTTAGTTATAGTAACCTTTATAAATTGTACTCATTTAATCGCATATGGTGTACTGTCTGGTTTTGGGCTAGGCGGGGACATCACACAGCATCCACACCAGCTGATTACCCAGTTTGGCGGGGCCGAAGGCTGCTCCCCCTACACAAGAACGAGCTGATCGAGACTGAGGCGACCCAGGGAGTTATGAAATAATTATCAGATAATTAATATACCACACTGAAAATGTAACACATATAGATCAAAAAATAAACACATATACAAATGGTGAGTAAATAAGTAGAAAACTTTTTTTACAAACTTAAATACACAAATGACAGCACAGACTAACAGCTAGATAAATTGTGCAGATAATGAAATAAGAATAAATAACCAATCAAGCACAAAAATCAATCAGTAATTGTGCTTAAAACAAATTTTGCAGATATGTCGCTTCATCGTGACAATGCAAAAATGAATCATCATGACTGAATGAAGCTGTTTCTTAAACCGACAGTTAATCTCACTTCCAGTAAGGCGAGATTTACTCTTCAATCACTTGTCTCTTCTTGAGCAATGCTCTCTTTCCAAATAATATTGTGTTTCCGGTATGTTGTGATCCATTAGGGAAACGTTAAAAATGACGTTTCAATAGGAAATGTCCTCATTGCATCCCTCTGTTAATATTATGAAATCGATTCTCAGCATTTAGCACGTACAGAAATATACAGAATATTAGATGTAAAAGGAAATTTGAGATCGAAAGCCTTTCTGAAATTCAGCCGTTTCATGCTGTTATGAGATTCTTATCGCGAAACTTGTTTTGCGAGTGTAACGTAAGAATTGCGCATCTAAGGTGCAATCTATTTCTACTTCTGAACACATTTACCCTCCTGCAGCTTCAGTGTGTACACTGTGCAGTAATAAATTCAGATATGGCCAAATAATCAGAATGAAAATGGATAAGTTGTTACAGCGAATTTTGCTTTCACTTTTTCACATGACAGAGATTCAGCAACAGATGCAATTTTGAAGAATCCCGGCATGCATTTATACGGCAAATATAAAAAGAACATGGACATTCAAAATAATTTATTGGCCACCTATAACTTTTGGATATTTTGTTTAAAAATCCAAGATCATCTCGATTTCGCACAGAACATATAATTTGCAGGGCAAACGGGTTCTTATTTACCTGCTTATGTGCTTGCTTGTTTGATTATTTATGCATTTCAGATACAGACGGAAATTTGCCCTTTCTGCGCTTCGTTGTTCACAGCCCGTGAATACACTGATTAAATCATAGTCTAATTACGCTACACCTTGCGATAAACAATCAGCTTACAAAATCCAGCTAGACTCTTGACACCACAGCACTCATCAGCAACATTGAGAATGACGTGGTGATTACAGGTCACGACACCAAATATGTGCAAACATTCCCGACCAGTGATATTTGGACGTCCACTGTGGTCAAAGGGTTGGAGGAAAAGTATATCATGTATTCCTACTTCCCCAGGCGGATACATAGCAATTAATGTCGGAATTTGCAGAGTAGGTTCATGCGTGACCTACTCAGCCTGCTTGAGTTTTCGAAGACTACGCCTTATCTCCCGCTGGGTGTTCCCCTGCCCAAGAACTGAACAATATTTCAGTTGTCATCTAATTACGGTTTTCATAGAGCATTAGCTGGATCCTGCCCTACTAAAGCCCAGAGCAACATTCGCTTACTTAACAATCCTCTCAACATGCGCAGTTAACTTAATTGATATATAGATTTGGAACTCAAAGTCCCTCTGTTGCTGCACACTACTAAGAATTTTCCTATTTACCGTCATTCTACTTGCGGAGGAACAACTAGGAGCTGGAAAGGACACTGAGATGCGGTGTCTGGAGCAAATTAATCAATTGACCTACTGCATGTATGACCCCGCCCCATGGTCGGTTTGGTTTTCAAAGCCTTCTGTTGTTGAGATAGATTCCAAGCTGTAGGTACGGCATTTGGACTATTGTGAAAACATTTCGACATCTTTTCTAAGAAAAGATGTATGGGCATTGGAGAGACCCCACAGCATTGAATGGCGATTCGCTATTATTCACTGGTGTTCAAAAGAATGTGGAACTTATGTCATTCAATTACATCAAATGTCGAAAAGTATAAATAGCGCGGATGTAAGGAAGAAGTTATCACCATTTGTGTGTCAGGAACAGGATGGGGATATTCAGAATAGAGGGACGTCGAGTTAGAAAGGATTTGAGGAGGAAATTCTACAGCCAGGGTATGGTCAAATTGAGGAGGTCATTCTCGTTCCAAAGCAGTTGAGTATGTTAAAACGTAGAGTGATCTTATCTTTTTCCTCATGTTTTTTTTTTTCCATTTTTGACTCGACCTGCAGAATGCTGCTCATTCCGATTCTGCTTTTTCTACTCCTATGTCTTATAGACTTCTGGTTTGCTGAAAGTCAGTGCTTCGTTTTCATATGAAGAAATAGGAATTTTGTGGCAGCCATGCTGAATAACGGAAAGCCAATCATCGGACGCGGCTCAGTTCAGTCATCCGACCTTCCCAAATGGTCTTCAACAAAGACGTTCAGCGACGTTTCGATAGGGGACTCTGCATTCTTCTTCAGCGATGATGTCGAGCCACGGATAGTAGTTGATTGCCCTCCCCCAGCTCGACCCTTGATTGGTTAGTCTTCATCCAATCAGGATTCTGTCGCCCACATAAACTGTGATCGGAGCTTCCTTCCAGGTTTGTGATTACAACAGCTACATAGGCCAGCTTATCTAGCGGACATCTGACCCTTTAAGTCCTCCTTATCCCATTATTATCCTCTTCAATTCCAGACAATCTTTGGGAATCTTCTGTTCTATTTGTCGAGGCTTCACCTTATCCATTACTCGTGCTTTCCGGCGAATAAGACAACTTAGCCACTCGGCTGAGCTCAGCTACATTTCCAGTTTTTTGATGGTGCAGCGGCAAACGCGCCAGGCCGCTGCTTGTGGACGATTTCCCCCTCCGCCCGCCAATTTCAACTGCCTCATCCTGAGAAGACTCAGTTTTTTTTATTTTTTGGGAAGTTAACAAAAGGCAGCATGCACCCGACAACAAATATCTTCCGAGTACATGTCCCATTCAGGAGGGGTTGGCTGCTGTATAATCTTTTTTTCTGCTGGTACTTCAGTGTTTCTATGCCTCTGTAGAACCCTCTTGCTATGGTTTATGGTCCAGGTCAGGTACTGCGTCAATACGCACCTCTTGTCACAGATGTAGAAGACAGTTCTGATGGAGAATGTGGACAAGGCCATCTGCTCTCTGCTTTTCAACCTCTGCTTTCACCTGGAAAACTGGTACGTTTGGAACTTTACTCTCCGCTACATAGGTCGTAGCCATGAAGTGGTCAGAAAAATAATGGTTTCCAGGTAACCACAATTTTTTAGCAGTTCTCAGTCTCCAGACTTCAGTTTGGAGAGACTTACCTTTTCGTCATAGCTCATCCGATCTCCTTGATTCTGCTTGTTCCCCGCGATTTCAGCTAATCCCGAAGGATTTTCCTGCACCCTTTTCATAGCAGCCACGTATTCCTGATGTTTTCGGCGGTTGATATTCCAGTTCTGTCCTAAAACAGAGGTCAATGGAAAAAAAAAACTCGTCTTGCGCACAAACATCGGATAATATGCCAGTACACTGCAATTGCATCCTGTGCACGGTTGTAGATGCGGACCAGATGTCCAATATCTTGTTTCCACTTATACGTTTTGTTGATCTTCAAGGTATACAACATATCTAACAAGGTCCGATTGCACCGCTCGGGCAGAGGAACACACTGTGGGACGTAAGGCGTAGTCTCCGACTTTTCTTCTTCAAACATGCTCAGTAGGTCATGCACGAAACTGCTGTGAAAATTCCAACCTTGCAGCTATGTACCCACCTGGGGAAGCAGTAATAAATGAAATACATCTCCTATAACCTTTTTATCACAGTGGATGCCGAAATATCCTCGATAGGGAATGCTTGTGAATATCTAGTGTAGTGATCCTTAATAGCCGAGACATTCACAATGTTGCTGGTATATGCATCTATTGACGGAAAGTCAAAACACACCAGGATAAGTGGTTCCGCACACTTCAGTAGAAACAAAGGAACGACCCTCGCAAACAGTGTGTTCCTCAGGTACTTCGAATACAGCACTCGCAATAAGATATCTGTACAATCTATTGGTCTTGTCAACCCAAAAATACACAGAACTATCATAATGCGATTTCAAAACAATCCTCCAATACTTCTCATGCAGAACCAGCTAGGAACGCTGATATCAGTCTGAAGGAGACTTCACCGAACATAAGATCCAGTTCCTCAAACGCATTCTGGGTTATTCTTTCAGTAATCGAAACACCACAGAGGATTTCGACCTGTACCCTTGGGACATGTTCTTTTTTTCAACCGCTGACCAAACGGTACCGATGCCCCTGCCCTATGGGTGAGCAGATGCCACTTCCCCAGGACTCAATTCTGGCAACTGGTCTCTCTTCAGAGCACTCAAGGTGTCGTAGGTTTGTGCAGTCACCATCAGAAGCACTCGAGCGATCTACCAGTCGATCGGCCCCTTCCTTTCCACCGTCTTCACCGTGATGGAAAACTGACCATAGCTTTCACTCCATGGACAGGAACACCTTACCACCCACGGTCCCTATCCAGCCCTTCATACGGACGTCGGAGAACACATCGGCATCGATGATCCTACTTCTCGGCTGGCCGGTATTCGCGGCTGAAATCATTGCCATCCGATTTCTCTTAAGTGAAAGTATCAGTTGAGGATTAGTTGTCCGTCCTCACCACACACGTGGCACCAAAATTAATTTTGGCATCACTTAAGTTATGCACCGCAGCCCAGCTCAATGCAAGGATATCTAACCTGTGTGTTGGATATGTTATTTTTTTCTCAGATTGTGACATACTCCAACTCACAGTCGCGACAGGTCTCAACCCTGCGGCCTGATCCAGATATAGATCACACCTTAAGCCCTCTCTGAGGCACCCTATGCAGCACATACGTCAATCGTGATTCTGCAAAAGTCACCACAGACATTTTGGTCAGCAGGTCCTTCAGCAACTGAAATACCTCTTCACATTTCGCAACCCATCACCCTCCAGAATACTCCGAAGGACGAAGATAATATATATCTTCCATTTATTTTCTGATTTTTCTTTTGGTCTCCAAGGGATGGTAACGCACAGACGTTGACTGACAGGTGACTCACTTTAAAATAGTCCTTCATGAAACTCTGATAGTACCTGCAGAACTCAGCGAAAGAACGAAGGACCCTCAAAGTTGGGGATTTTGGCTAGTGGATCACTGCCACTGTTTAAGATGGATTTATAGCTACTCCATTCAGAGAGACTGTGTGCTCAACAGAGGTGTCAGACTTATCATCTTAACTTTGAGAACTGTCAGTTCAAGTGAGCAGTCCATCAGAATGAAATTTCTTTAATCAAGTTTCAGTAGCCATGTGGAAAAATATATATTTTTTTCATGCTGCCCGGAGTAATACGACTTTCCTTGTTCTGATGCAGTACTGGTGGATAAGATCCGAGGCAGCGAAATATGCACAATATCAACGGAGTGTTTCGAAGTTAGAAGAAACCATATCCCTGACTATAGCCGGGGCTTTAAGATGAGAGGATGCTAATATTATTATTTAAAGAGATCATATTGTAAGTTTCTGAGGAATTACTCCTTGTTTGTTGTGCAATTTAGTCAGGTTTACTCACTGAGTAGTCAAACAACAAAATATGGTTTACAGCTGGCAGACGGGGGTATATGAGTATAAAATCCATAAGAGATCGTATTTACCTTCAACGTCTGGCTGATTTCGAAATGCTTCCCAGGATTAAAAAGTGGGCTGCTTTACGGGCTTGCTTGGAATGTAGCAGTTCCAAAAGATAAAGTAATTATTCATTCAGACGGATGTTTGTCATTACACACGGAATGTGGCTGAAATGCCTACTACTTTGTAAAGAGACCTGGGAACAGAAAACATCTGGAACCAGCAAAAGCTATGTTATGCTTACTTCATAAAAATTACAAAGCTTCCTGCCCTGTTGTCCTCAATCTATCTAAGTTCATGTTTATGGATTTACTTGTTTTCGCATTGCACAACATCAGCTACAACATAAGTGAATGGACCTAAACAAGTTCCTTAAAGGTCCATACTGTTAACAAGGGTTAATGCGGAAACGGAGTGGTTCAAGCAGTTGTTTACTTAAGTTGAAGTAAATCTTGAGCTATTTTGATTGAAGAATTTGTTTGTTAATTCAACGTTTGGAAAGTTATGAATAATTGTCAAGCATTACAGGCGAAACTGTGCCGCATAGTCACCAACAACTGGAATACATTTTACTCCTTTTATTAGTATCATTTTACGTGCAGACTTCAACTACAATACGTACCGCAATCAGAATATTAAGCATAAACAGAGAACGCACTTGTGTAACTCCAATATGGTCACGATTAACGCCTTATTCACTTGTTGTATAATTATTTGCTCTGAAGTTGAAATGTTAGTTTTGTCGTTTATACCATAAGTATGCAGAAGAAAGAGGTCTGCACATCTAGAACCCCACCACGAAAATAGTTGCAATAACCTTGTTACCATAGTGAAATTTCTAACTCCAGCATCAAAAAACAATAAACTGATCCAACGCATGAAGGAACGTGAGCAAAGAGAGATTTGTTTTCTACATTCAGTGACGACCAAGCTTGCAGCCCATTGTCGCATGGAGGGATCTTACAGTGGGAATCTTACAGCCTACTTCACGTCTCAAGAGCCTATACACAACCAACCACTACTTCCATCCGCATAATGATTTGGGAATTAACGGAGAAAATCTACTTCCATAGGCTGCAGGAGAACACGTCAAACTATCGTTTGTCACGCTGCTTGCTCATTATGCTTTTAAATCCTACTCGGGCGTCTCTACAACCTGACAGGAAACCACATCAGAGAAGACTAATGACTGTCAGTGCATGTTTCGCTGCAGCAACGCTTAGATTCCTAATAATTTATTCAGCTCGCACCCTCTGTCCCAATGAGCAAACAGAATTTGTTGACGGTCTGTTCCACCAGAATTGCAGGCTGCCTCGCAATCCCTTTCCTTTAGGTGGCGTTGCGCTGTTACTGTCAGCTCACAAAGAATTTGAGTCCTTTGTTCTGCACGCTTGCGTTCGCCTCGACAATATTTCATTTCCTGCACTGCGACTGAATGCCTTTTTCAATTGTCAATGGATATTTAGCACCTGCGTTGCATGTTGTGATTGGTCGGTTTGGTAATGGTATGTGTATTTCTGTTCTGGCAATGCCTCCACACTGTTGCACGGGAAGACAGTCTCAAACTGAGAGATTATGAAGAAATTTCTCATCACGTTTCTCATTAATCTGTTTCTTCTAGGTAAGAAGTTCTTTCACTATAATATTCCAAAACACCTTAATTTACTGGAAGCACGTTCTTTTCTATATTTAAGTATGCATGCTGCTTGAAGTGGAACTGATGATCTATTATTTATTTTACTATTAGACAGGAGCCTTCAAGACTCAGTGGAACTGTCAGTGGATGCAATGGCATTGGAAGAAGAAGGTAATATTACACCAAACTGTACTCTGCAAACAAGCAATGTACTCCCGGTAGTTTTCTGGTACAGGCAGAGCCCCAGACAGCGACCACAATATTTGATGGGGATTAACGCAGGAACACTATACCGAAGTGAAAATGCAGCCGACCGATTTTTTGCTACCTACGATAAAAGTAAAACATATACCGAACTAACGATTAAAAAAGCCATCATCTCTGACTCAGCCAGGTAACCCTGCGCGATGAGCCCACGGTGCTGAAAAAACTCAACTGTCTTAAACCAAAACCCGTTTCATAGTCCTCTAGAGCTCGATGGAGGGCGAACATATCAAGTTGTATATAAATGCTCACTGAAGGTTATTCCAATGTTTTCAAATGATGCCACAGAGTCTTTCTCTCACAAGCGACATATCCGCCCACTTGGCATTTACAACAGATGTTTTGCTCTTCTGTGGTGATAACTGTAATCAAAACCATTTCATCTTAACTGATTCCTGTGTGTGATTTAATTTCTCTGAATATTGACATTTGACATCTGAAGCTGCACAATCATCAGTATGGATAGATGAAACATTTTAAGGCTTCGTTTCACATAGAAGGGGATAGACGTTAGAGGAGGAATCCCATATGGCCCAATTAACAATATACTACAAAATACTGAAGAAGCCAGCGTTTAGCGAAATCACTCTAAATTAACCATGTGGCTTTAAATTTCCGACAAAATTTAAGCGCACTTTTTGGGTTTGTTGCGCTGGATGTCGTTGAGATGCTTACAAAAGTAAACACTAGCATCAGATTGGTTCTGACATAAATAAACATTGTACAATTGGAGTTTTCTATTAAAAAAAACTCACAACGAGCGTACAATCCGTGTCGCGAGTTTACCGACAGTTTGAGATTACCTCTGATACAAAAAATGGTAATGTTTGCAATATATGTGGAATGACCACATCTACAAGTCATCTATTTTGCTCATCTACATTGAGCAATTGGCAATAGGAATAGCACTTGCTCTGAGAAATCAGGTCAGTTAATTCTGACCTGCGTTGACACCAAGCGCCTTGATGCAGTGGTAGATTGTACTTGAATTGCCTATAAACAACTTAATATTCACGCCTCAGATTGCGGTATGACAATAGGTTTTGGAATTAACTCACAGCGCTTCTCCACTGAAATCACATTAGTGGATATGCACGATTATTGATATCAATATCTCAGTTGAGAGTACATTTTCACATTTCATGGCTCGTCAGCTCACATGCCCTAAAATCGTCCCTTTTCTATCCTGCCATTTATTTGACTAAATTCCAGATGATCAGAAGACACTGTACTGGACTTTTCAATGCATTCGACAATATATCTTCATCTAGCAGATTGCCTAATTCCTGTACACTCAATCTGGCTGAATTTCGAGCATAAATAACGTACGATTTATCCTGAATCAAGTACTTTGTGGTGGAGATCCGTATTTTTGGGTAACTGGGAAAATAACCACGACGTAACATAAGGGTTATCACTCCAATCCTAGAAACAAAGATTAGAGACATAGCATTTCTTCATTGTACGAAATAAAGACGGTTCAATATTTATGCAGATTGTTATTAACTCTCTTAAATTTCTAGCACTTCAGTTCACGTGTCATCCGATGGCCGAAGTGTTTGACTCAGTTAATTAGCAGATGTTTGTCACAGATCCAATTGGATTCAAAGATTCTGCTGTATCGTCTTTCAGAGGACAAACACATTTTAAAACCTGAGATAACAAACAGGCAGTAGGGCAGAAATTTTATTTTTTAAAGCAAACGTGTTATCAAATTACACACATGTCCCACGTATGAGATATTTGACAAGACTTCGTGCTTCAGTTAGCATTTGTGTTCTCCTTGATTTGTTCGCCCTCTATCGAACTCCCGAGGAGAATGCGATAGAGGGTTTGTGTTCGAGATCATTTAGATTTGTGAACACCGTAGGCTCATCGCGCAAAAGTATGTGGCCGAAGTCCGAGATTATAGCGTCGTTAATCGATAGTTCGGTATATTTGTTTTATTTTTATCATAGGAAGCAAATTATCTTTCGCTTGCATCTTGATTTCGGTATACTTTCCCTGTCATGATCCGAATCAGATACTCTGGCCTTTGTCTGGTGTGCTGCCTGTACCAGAACACATCCGGGAGTAAATGGCTTGCTTGTAAAGCACAGTTTAGAGTAATATTCCTTTCTTCATCCATCGACATTGCATCCACTGATTGTTCCACTGAGACTTGAAGGCTCCAGTCTATCAGTAAAATAAAAACAACATTGTCCATACGCTATACTTCGAACATCATGGTAACTTAAGTAGAAAAAAAACATGTTTACAAACAATCACAGAGAGCTCTAAATATTACAATGATGAAATATTTTACCTAGAAGAAACACAATCATGAGGACCGCCGTGAGACAGTTCTTCATTATCAGTCTGTTTGAGTCTGTAATACTGCAGAGCAGAAATACACACACCTAAGCTAAACCGATCAATCACAACAGGCAACGCCCGGTGATCCATATACAAAGACTCAACAGAAAGAGGCGTTCACACGCATTGCAGGAAATTAAATTTTGCTGCGGCGATCCCAGAAATACAGACCCAGTGAGTCAAATTCTTTGTGACCTGACATTAACAGGGCAGCGCCACGCAAATGTTAAGGAATGCGGGGCTGCGGTCATTTTTTTTTGGAGAAGACTAAACAAATTGCGCTTTCTCATCGAGGCAGAGCGTTCCAGCAGAATAAATGGGAGGGTAACAAAGCGTGGGTGCAGCATAAGACGTAATAACACTCTTTATCCTTTTCTGCCGTGGACTTCTGTCAGAATGTAGCGACTCCAGAAATGAACTGAAAAGCAGAAATGAGCAAGAAGCACGGAGCACGGTATTTTGACGTGTTCGTATGCATTCTATACAAGACGCTTTTCTCTGAATAACTTACAAATTAATTAGGCAGATGGAAATTGTGATTGTTTGTGTATAGGCTGTTGTGACGTGAAGGAGGCCCTGAGTTTCATGTAACATCGCGAGGAACAAAGAAGATATATTCCACCAGATGGCAGCAAAAATTAAGTAAATCGCTCACTGGGACTGCTCATTCTTGGGTTTTCCCAGAAGCTTCCACGGCAACTGGGTGTTCGCAACGTTTCCCTCTTTTAAATTTGTCGTGTGAACCGAATATCAGCAATCTATCCCTATAAGTGATAACATACAAAACACTTGCATGAGATGGAGTGCTCTTTTTCTGATGAAACTTGGGGAAAACTCCCGAAGATTAACATACATCAAACTGATTTAGATTAAAGATCGATATAAATACGTATATATATATATATATATCAGGATGCAAAAAAAAAAAGAGAATATCTGCTTTTGGAGTCTGTTGAGATTAGTCAGCAGCATTCTTAGCGAATTTACATGAATTAGTCGCGCACCTATTTTCTGGGGTAGAGACTCAGCAATAAACAAATAAAACCAGATCGAAATCTTGTTTCCTGTGTTTGTTCAGCCGGGTATGATGTCGTACCATTCCAGTGGATGCTTTCTGCAGCTTTAGATTAATAACTTACAAGTCACAGACTTCGAAAAGGAAGTCTTTGATATTGGGAACAGTGCAAGCGAGGTAGGGACCTCGGGCTGTTCTGGCTGTCCTTCATCATCGGCTAGAATGCAAGCATTGATTTATTATCATTAAATTTGTGGTAATGTGTGGAGTGTTTGTTTCTCATTTTAACCATATAACTGTACTGAGCAATACGGAAACATTAACCCTGCAAGAGTAATTGCTCATATGGACAAAGAGGAATCTCATGAGTTCAAGCTCCACATGCAGCGTTGAAATTTTATTTCTCTTTTATTTATTTTGTCTCCGCGATTATCCGAACAGCCTACAAGTGTTTGCCTTGCAGAAAACAACTACCGGCGGCGATGATCATCCGGTGTAATTCATTGTTGAATTTTGTGCTGAGTAGGGATAGCAACTCACTATGGTAGCTGTTAAAAGCACATCAGACACTAAAGAGGGAACGGAGTCTCTAAACGTTATTGGAACTGGTCCTCTGGGTTTTAGGACAGAAGATGTTTCAATAAAGTGGCATATCTGTGAATAATAACCGATAGTTAATAATAAATTAGTATTCATTGTCATGCAGTCATCGTGACTTACGTTTTTTTAATTTATCTTTATATTCACATGATTAATTTTGGAAAGCATATTTGTTCAGCCATCAGCCCAACTCAGCTCAAATCAGCAATCTCAAAACCTGGGTCTCCTGACCTTCTACTGCTACTGAATCAGAACTCCCAACGGGAGACCAGCATGTGTACGAATTGGAAATAATACCTCATCCTCTCTGACGATCAAGAGTGCCGCACTTCAACCATACCCAGTTCTCTACCCTTACAACAAGCACGATTATGTGCATAGGCACAGCTCTAACGTCACGTATACATTTGATGACGGCATAAATAGTGCTTGCATAATTTCAGACAGTGACAAAGAGGTGCACGGCAGCTCTCAGTAAGAACCTTCTTAGTAATAACAAAAATAATTTTGGAATCAGAATGGATGCTGACACACTAATCCATATCGAGGGAACAGAAGTGGAAAGCATGTGCAGATTCGAATGTAGTTGTGGACATCTCTGTGGGCTTGTACTGTGCACAATTACAATACCGGCTGCTGCGTCTGATTACTTGGAACGCAGACTGGAAATTCTGATGAACCTCAGGGTTGTCATCCTGCAATGCATGCATCTCTGGAGATAGAGAGGAACCGATTTCATATAATTCGGATAGCCAGCGGCCACAGATATCGGCAGGCAAGCTGAGATGTCATCGAGATGCATCTCCCATGACCCCATTCGACTGGCTACAACAAATGTACTGGGAATCCCCACCATGTACTGATAGTTTACCCACAGTGTGACGTCAAGAAATAATAGTTCATATCTCTGCCGATAAACCACACCCAGCGGGTATTCCCATTCTCATTTAATGCCGCAATTATGGCACTGCCATTGTTAGAAACAGTGAAATATAACTAAATTTAACAGGTCCTTGACCGATTCTTTGCATTGGCGGCCAGTTTTGTACATCATACTTTTTGTTTTACTTTTGCGTGTTCCGTTTGTGTCCAACTTTTGATATGTTGTTCAGTATGTCTGAAAGTAGAAAAAAAACGACCATAAAACATGGTTTTTTTTTGCGATTTTTGGGCGAGGGTTATATTGGAGCTACATTGGCAGCATTACAAGGAAGGCAATGCGGCGACTAAATGTCAAAGGAGGCTTGATACGAATCGCTTTGCCAGCTAATGCCGACGGGAATTGCAAGAGACGTACCATGGGTACATTTTTAGTTTCTGCATCGGTGTCTAGTCTGGTGGGGCAATTGCACAGGAACACATAACAACAAGTAAATATATGAACATTTTAAAATCAGCCAGCTTCATCATTGACAGTACACTACCTAGCATCCAGGATATCTGCAAATAAAAATAAACGATGCCTCGAATGGCCGTCATGCATCATTGGGGACTCCTCCAAACTCCCATACCCGAGGACATTTCCACACTGTCAACATTCCAGGAACAGGTACCTCCCTCTGCCATCAGATTTCAGAATTGTCAACAAGCGCAAAAAACTGCCTTAGTATTTCCCCTACCCACTTTTTGCGTTGGCTTTCAATTGTCTCTATATATACATTTCATATTGTAAACCACCACACGTTATGAAATACAAGGTACTGCTAACACGAAACAGCAATCTGCAAGTCAGAATCTCAAGGCCGAATGTGGGTTGTGTGCGTAAATTTCAAAATATTTCCTTAAAACTTTGAAAGTTCAGCTCTACTGTCTGTTATCTCAGGTTTTTGATTGCGGTTGTCGTCCGATTGACGTTAGAACAGAATCTTTGAATCACATTGAATCAGGTTAATTAATCTTTACACACTGGACCGACGATCCATATTACAGAGCTTTTTGTGCTGTGATTTTCTTCACAAGACTGTCACTCTCCAGTACAACCTCCACAAGGCGTCAGGATTAACATTGTCACCTGTGTCTCCTCAAAAATAAGCCGTCATCGTACTGGTGTTGTTGCTGTTATTGTTGTGCAATAACCAGTGAGTATGAAAAATAGTGAATTAAAAGGTTTCCTAATCATCCAGTAAGAATGGATGGTTGAAATTCCCCTCAGTATCCAATTATAATATTCAACTTATCTGATGTTCCAAAATATGAGTTGCATGCATATTCTGAACGTATACCATATAACTATATAACAATTGCAGCCGGAAGCCGGCCATCTTGGACTTTCTAGTTAGTGCCTAACGCATAATCATACCAAGTCCCACATAACCTCCGTTCCTTTCCTGTCCATATACCTAACCATTTTTTAATGACAAAATCGGACCTGCCTCTACCACTTCTCCTGGAAGCATGTCCCACTCAGCTACCATTCTCTGAATGAAGAGGTTCCCCCTCGTGTTACCCCTAAATTTTTGTCCCTTAACTCTCAGCTCATGTCCTCTTGTTTGAATGTCCCCGACTCTCAATGGAAAAAGTCTATCCACATCAACTCCATGTATCTCCCTCATAATTTTAAATACCTCTATCAAGTCCCTCCTTAAAGCTTCTACGCTGCACAGAATAAAGACCTAATTTGTTCAATCTTTCTCTGTATCTTAGGTGGTGAAACCGAGGTAACATTCTCGCAAATCTCCTCCGTACTCTCTCTGTTTTGTTGACATCTTTCTTATAATTCGGTGTCCAGAACTGTATACAATACAAATTTAGCATCGCCAATGCCTTGTATAATTTTAACATCACATCTGCACTCCTATACTCTATACTTTGATTTATAAAAGACAGCATAGCAAAAGCTTTTTTTACCCACCCTATGCACATGAGATTCCACCTACAGGGAACTACGCACCATTATTCCAAGATCACTCTGTTCTACTGCATTCCTCAATGCCCTACCATGTAGCATGTATGTCCTATTTTGATTAGTCCAATCAAAATGTAGCGCCTCACACTTATCAGCATTAAACACCATCTGCCATCTTTCAGCCCACTCTTCTAACTGTCCTAAATCTCTCTGCAAGCTTTGAAAACCTACTTCATTATACACAACGCCACCTATCTTAGTATCATCTGCATACTTAGAATTCAATTTACCACTCCATCATCCAGATCATTAATGCATATGACAAACAACAACTGAAAAACAGTTATTTACCACTACTCTCTTGCGTCTCCCATCCAGCCACTGTTGAATCCATTTTACGACCTCAGAATTAATTCGTAAGGATTGAACCTTTCTAACTAATCTTCCGTGCGGAACCTTGTCAAAGGCCTTACTGAAGTCCATAAAGACAACATCCACTGATTTACCCTCGTCAACCTTTCTAGTAACCGCTTCAAAAAGTTCAATAAGATTTGTTAAACATGAGCATCCGCGCAAAATAAATGTTATTTGTTCCTAATTTGACCCTATCTATCCAGATAATTATTTATATCATCTTTAAGAATAATTTCCATCAATTTACCCACCACTGACGTCAAATATACAGGCCGATAATTGCTAGGTTTACTTTTAGAACTCGTTTTAAACAATGGAACCACATGAGCAATACCCCAATCCGGCGGCAACATCCCTGTTTCTAATGACATTTGAAATATTTCTGTCAGAGCCCTTCGTATTTCTACACTAACTTCCCTCAAGGTCCTTGGGAAATGCTGTCAGGATCCAGAGACTTATCCACTTTTATATTCTTTAAAAGCGGCAGTATTTCCTCTTCTTTAATCATCATAGTTTCTCTGACCTTTTTCCCATACCTGATACAAGTCAATACCCTTCTCCTCAGTGAATATCAAAGAAAAGAACGTTGATTCTCGAATGGACTAATTTTATCCCTCACTATCCTTCTGCTAGTAATTTAACTCTAGAAACCCTTTGGATTTATTGTCACCTTACTTGGCAAAACAACCTCATATCTTCTTTGAGCTTTTCTAATTTCTTTCTTCGGATTCTTCTTAAATTCTTTATATTCTTCGAGCACATCATTTAATCCATGCTGCCTATATTTATTATAGATCTCCCTCTCTTTTTCCAAACCAAGTTTCCAACATCCCTTGAAAACCATGTCTCTCCTAAACTTTTAACTTTTCCTCTCAACCTAACAGGAACATGAAGATTCTGTACCCTCAATATTTCACCTTAAAATGACCTCCATTTTTCTATTGCATCCTTCCCATAAAACAAGTGCTCCCAATTCACTCCCGCTAATTCCTTTCGCATCTCGTCAAAGCTAGCCTTTCTCCAATCAAAACTCTCAACCCTGGGTCCTGTCCTATCCTTCTCTATAATTACATTGAAACTAATGGCATTGTGATCACTGGACCCGAAGTTCTCCCCAAACATACCTCCGGAACAGACCTATCTTATTCTCTAAAAGGAGCTCCAACACTGCCGTTTCTCTAGTTACTACCTCTATGTATTGCTGCAAATAACTCTCCTGCACACATTTTACGAACTTCAAACCATGCAGCCGTTTTGCAGAATGAACTTCCCAGTCAATGTGTGGAAAATTCAAATCTCCCACAATCACAAACTTCTGTTTACTACAAATATCTGCTATCTCCTTAAAATTTACTCCTCCAATTATTGCTCTTCATTAGTTGGTCTGTAATATACCCCTATAAGTGTCACTACTCCTTTCGCATTCCTCAATTCCACCCAAATAGTCTCCCTAGTCGAACACTCTAATCTATCCTGCCAAAGCACCGCTGTAATATTTTCTCCGACAAGCTGTGCAACACTTTCCCCTCTTGCTCCACAATTTCTATCACACCTGAACAACGTAATCCAGGAATATTTAGTAGCCAATCACAAACCTCCTGCAACTATGTTTCACTAATGGCTGCAGCATCATATTTCCAGGTATCAATCCATGCTCAAAGTCCATCCTCCTTTCTTACAATGCTCTTAGCATTTAACTAGATGTATTAAAGATACCCTCCACCCCTTTAGTCACTTTTTATCCCTAACGGAGCAAACAACTTTATTATCGTTTTCTTCCTTCTCCCCTACATCTTCGGTCTGAGCGCTCCACTTCTCTGTCACCTGCATATTCTCCCTAACACTCTGTCTACTAGCTTTCTCTATTTGTGAACTGAACTCATCTCTCCTACTATCTGCTATTTAATTCACACCCCCAACCATTCTAGATTAAAATTCTCCCCAGTAGCCTTCGCAAATCTTCCGGACAGGATATTGGTCCCCCTAGGATTCAAGTGCAGCCCGTCTTTTTTGTAAAGACCACACACGCCCCAAAAGAGGTCCCAATGATCCGGAAACTTAAATCCCTGCCCCCTGCTCCAAACCCTCAGCCATGCACTTGTCCTCCACCTCATTCCTTTCCTACTCTCACTGTCGCGTGGCACAGGCAGTAATCCAGAGGTTTCTACCTTTGCGGTTCTTCTTCTCAAATTCCGCTCTAAATGCCTATATTCTTCTTTCAGGACCTCTTCCCACTTCCTTCCTGTGTCATTGGTACCTGAATGCACCACGACCTCACCCTCGTACTTCAGGATATCTTAGACTCGATTAGAAACATCCCGACCCTGGCACCAGGGAGGCAAACTACCATTCGGGTCTCCTGACGGCGTCCACAGAACCGCCTATCTGACCCCTAAGCTACCTATTTCCCTATTACTACTGCCTTACTCTTCCATTCCCTACCCTTCTGAGCTGCAGGGCAGGACTGTGTGCCGGAGGCACGGCGGCTGTCGTCTCCTCCATGTCGTCTGCTCCTCCCAACAGTTCTCAGACAGGAGTACTTATTGTTAAGGGGTACAGCAAACACTGGGGTATACTCTAGTACCTGGGTCTTACCCTTCCCTCTCCTAACCGTGACTCACCTATCTGCCTCCCGTGGCCCCGGTGTGACCACCTGCGTGAAACTCTCCCTGACCAGACGTAGGTCATCAACCTGCAGCTCCAGTTCCCTAAAACGGTCCCTTAGCAGCAGGCGCAGATCTGGACGTCCGGGAGGATAGGAGGCTCCAGGACGCCCCATATCCGACACCGAGAAAAACAAGCTGCCCTCACACTTATGCTTCCCCGCTTCCTCAAATGACAGGAAAAAAATGAAACATGAACCTACCCTGCTTCGCCTGTTTTCGCCTAAGACCGTAGAGCTGAAGCCTTTATGCTCTCACGCTGCTCCCGGCTCACTCCGCGGCCCGCAAACGACGTTGCCCGCTGAAAAAGGCGGTGTCCCTTTTAATCTTCCGAACTATATACTGGTCATAACGACAAATAATGCACTGCAGCGGCTCAGGAGGCTTGAGTATTGGACTTACATTATATACTAATGAAATTTCTAGAATATATGAGGAACTTTCATCTGGTTGCATCTATGACTTGTATGGTGGGACACTGCACAGGAACAAAAAGAAAACAAGCAGACCGCAACATGTTTTAAACTCAGCCAGCTTTACCGTTGCCACAACACTCAGAAACATCCAGGAAAAATGCAAAGAACAATACTTCAAAAGGAAGTCATGCCTCATTGAGGACAGTTCCCCAGCGGCCATCACCGAGAGGACATGTCGTCGCACTTAACGTTTCATGAATAGGTGGTTCCCTTCTGCCGTTAGATTTGCCAGGCGAAGATGTACTGTTGCTTTCAACAACAGGTCCAGTCCAGTGTCTTCTGACCAAAGCGCAAAATTGTCAAATGAATGACAGAATACAGAAGGGACGATTTTCGGACATATCAGACGACCAGTTATGAAATCTGAAAACACTCATAAGGTTCTACTAAGATAATAATAACAATCATCATTCATATCCAACTTGTCGATTTCAGTGGATAAGTGCCGTTAGTTCAATCAAAATGCTCCGTACTCTTGTTCGGTTGAGAAGTATATGTTAAGCTATTTACAGGCTTTTACTATAAATGCATCAAATACCAGTACAATGTTCCAGACAATCAAGACGCATGATCTCAACGCTGTTCAGATTAAATGATCTAATTTTTGAGAGCAAGCGCTGTTCATATTGCCAATTATACAGCGCTTTGACATATGGATGTGCTCAAAACAAATATATCGCGACATTTATCTTAGTTGTATGAAAACGAACGTAAACAGTGGAAAAAAACATGGGATTATGATGCGGAATCACCGCTAGTTCTAACGTTTGGAAACAAAAATAATTCGGCGAAAACGATTACACAGCGTTGATATGTGAGACAATCTGACGCTGGCGTTTAAATAAGTAAACCACTCGTGTGGTAATAAAAATAAACGACATTGAACTCAACGATCCAGCAAAGTGCGAGTAAATCTTTGACTGAAATCAAAAGCCAGGTAATTGCTTCCCAGTGATTTGACTAAACAATGGCTTCTTTGCATTTTGGAGTATAATGTTGACTGGGAGATGTGCGATTCCTGTGCCAAAGTTTGGTCCCAATCTACGTCAAAGCAAAATTTAAAATGATTTGTGTATCCGTACTTCTGATTGTGTCAGTTTCCGATGTGAAATATCAATATTCAGAAAAATTCAGTAAAAGAGGAATCACAGAAAATGAAGAGGTTTTAATGACATTTACAGCCATCGAAGAGCAAAAACAGTCATTAAAAATGCTAAGTGGATACGTCACGAGAGATAGAAGCTCGCTGTAACATCGTAGGAAATCATTGGATGAAGCCTTTACTGTTCAGATGGCATCTATGGTCGTCTTGAATTGTTCGCCCTCTATCGAGCTCCTGAGGAAACTGTGAAAGTGGGTTTTTGTTCGAGATAATTGAGTTTTTCAACACCGTGTGCTCATCGCGCAGAGGTACGTGGCTGAATCAGAGATTATAGCGTTCTTAATCGAGAGTTCGGTATATTTTTTACTGTCATCATAGGATGCAGATAATCGGTTGGTTACATCTTCATTTCTCTTCTCTGTTCCTGTGATGATCCGAATCAAAAACTGCGGTCGTTGTCGGGGGCGCTGCACGTACCAGAAAACAGTCGGGTTTGTATACTTTGTATGTATAGTACAGTTTAGGATAATATTATTTTCTTCTTCGATCGTCATTGAATCCAATGGCTGTTCCACTGAGTCCTGAAGGCTCCAGTCTAACAGTGAAATAAATTATAGATTATAAGCTCTACCTGAAACAAAATGTTTACATAAATAGAAAAGAAAACGTGTTTACAGAAATTAGCAACGTCCAGAATAACACAGAGAAAGAACATCTTACCCAGAAGAAACACAATAAGCAAGACCGGCGTGAGAGAGTTCTTCATAATCACTCTATTTCAGTCTCTACAGTACTCCAGTGGCCACAGAGTGGGGACTTATTGCCGGAGTAGAGATACATATAACTTTGCCAAACGGACCAATCACAGCAGGCAACGCACCGTGTTAAATCTCGATGACGCAATGGAAAAAAAAAACAAACAGACGTTCTGACGCAGTGCAGGAAATGAAATTTTGCCAAGGCAATCGTAGAAACGGTGAGCAAATGTGTCAGATACTTTTATTGCTTATATATTGCTTATATCCCAGTACCAGAGGGCATTCATTGAGAATAAGAGTTCAGTTATTTAAAACAGAGTTGAGGAAAAACTTCTTCTCCCAGAGAGTTGTAGAGGTGTGGAATACACTGCCTTGGAAGACGGTGGAGGCCAATTCTCTGGATGCTTTCAAGAAGGAGCTAGATCAGGGGTGGGCAAACTTTTTGACATGTGGGCCCCAAAGGGTTATAAATTTGACAGTGGGGCCGGACCAGGAGCAGATGGACGGAGTGTTTTGCTAATACACCTCATAAGAGAAAATAAAATATCATGGGATATGTAGAAAACATGTGCTTTAATTTCAATTGAAAATGAACAAATGCATTACAACAAAATATCTGTCTTTGAAGTCCCACGGTATTTAGCTATTTATTGAAATGACTTTTAAAACACTGAATATTAAATGAATAAAATACAGACTTTTAAAATAGTAACAGTTATTATTTTAAAGCACTGAAAATTCTGTTGTCCTTCAAGATATTATCTTCATCACTCTCCTCCTGACTCTCTTTATTTCAAAAACGGTAGGAGATGCAGGTCTACTTGTCCTGCTCCTTCTTATTCAATTGTCCCCTGTGCCAAAACTCAACAACGACCAGCACAAAGACAGTACAATGACAGCGTGCCAGTATGCGGAGCGCGTTAATTGATCTGGAGCGCATGTTTTATTTTGAGAACGTATGTGCACCTGCGCACTACTCTTGTCCATCACTTAACAGAAATGACATGTAACAGGTAAGGCTTATTGAAAAAAATATTTTCAAATGCATTTTTTACATAACACAACAAATAAACTTATTGTTAATTTCAGTAGGAACAGTGTTGTTTGTCTCTCTTTTTAGCCAGCGCATCAAAGTCTGGATTTAGTTTTGTTGTGGCGATTCTCAGGATGGATCTGAGGTATTGGTCAGTTAACTTGGATCTGTGGCTGGCTTTGTTGATGTTCATGACGCTGAACGCCTGTTCACACAAATAGTTCGAGCCGAACAAAGAGTAAAGCGCAAATGTGGAGTAATACGCTGCACCTCAACAAAGGTCAATGTATATAGAGTGCGAAATCTATTGGGAAAACGCCAGAATTGCGGGGAAAAAAGTTAACAATGTTTATTAATATAATTTCATCAAGTTCTGCGGGCCGGATTAAAAAACTTAACGGGCCGCATATGGCCCGCGGGCCGCAGTTTGCCCATACCTGAGCTAGATAGATATCTGATGGATAGGGGAATCAAGGGATATGGGGACAAGGCAGGGACTGGGTATTGATAGTGAATGATCTCAGAATGGCGGTGCAGACTCGAGGGGCCGAATGGACTACTTCTGCACCTATTCTCTATTGTCTATTGTCTATAAGCACTGCAGCGCCTCTCAAAGGCGAAGGAATGCGGGCTAGCCGCCAATGCTCGTGGAGAATGCTGTCAACAAATTTCACTTGCTCATCGAGATAGAAGGTGCGCACAAATTGACTCGGAGTTTAACGTAGTTTGTATGCAGCTAAAGCTGCAACAACAGTCATTACTCTTTCCTAACGTGCAATTCCCGGCAGCAGGCAGTGATGGCAGAATTGACCAGAAAAGTAAAAATGATCATGCAGCACAGCCAATGTTCACTTGCAGCCTCTGAAGGTAGCTTTTCTCTGAATAACTTACCAATTTGTTACGCTGATGGAAGTTTCGATTATCTGTTTGTGGCATGAAGGTGTCACTGAGTTTCAAGTCGTATCGCAGGATCAAGAACGACATTTTCCACTAGAAGGCAGCAAAACTGAAGTGCTTCGCTCACTTGGACTGCTCATTCTTCGGTTTTCATTGAAGCTTCCTCGTTGGCTTGGTATTCGCAAAGTTACTATTTTTTTAATATAATTCTGACGTGGAATGAAAATAAGCAATTTACCTCATGAACTGCAGTCCAACAAAAGTCTCGTATTTTTTGAAGAGATTTTCTCTCGTAAACCTGGGCTGAAAACTCCCGATGATCGAGCTGGTCGATATAACCGATGGATATATACAACAAGAAAAATGCCAGGATGTTAACAATTCCTCCTTTCGCAGAATGTTGACTTTAATCGGCAAATTTCCAGTGTAATTTATATTAATTTGTTACACAATTACTTTCTGAGTTAGTCACTCAAAAATAAACAAACATACAAGAATGATATGTTGTTTCTTTGGATTGATTGGCTGGGTATGATGTTTTACCATCCCAGTGAAGTCTTGCACATGTTATGATGAATGATTCACTACTCGCAGAGATCAAAAAGCAAGTCTCGCATTTTGGGAGAATTTGAGGTCTTCGCCTTGATGTGATTTGTGCGTTGTTCATCATCGGCAAGGATAAAGCGATCCTTAATTATCATAAAATCTTATGGTATCGGAAGTAAACAAAATCCCCATTAAGAGAGGCAGAGTGGAAAATTGCGAATCAGTTCTATTTAATCCAATCGTCGATTGTCGGACCATCAGGAAACACCTACCTCAGGTGTTAGGTTTCTATCTGTGACGTTCTTGAGAGCATAAACTTGGAAAGTGCACTCCACCTCGCATTGTGTTACAGCATCTCAGATATAAACATATAATGATTCAAAAACATTTTCAGCTGAATTTGAAGTGCTTTCTTTTATTAAAGAGCGATCTCATATTGTTCCTACGATGTCAAAAAAGAACGGACGAAGAAGGGAACGGGTTCAATCTGTCCTTGTAAAGTGACAAATGGTATGTTGTACAGGAGATTCATCATGATGAATTCTAGTACTTCTATGTCTTGACTCTTTGTACTTCTCTAAATACGATCACGTATCAGGTCAGCACATGGTCTCGTTTATTATTACAGGTTCGAAGTTAGAGGTGCTGTACAGTTTAATATCAACCTATGGGAAAGACAATATGCCGCGTCCTGTATTTCAAAAAAGAAAGGGAACTTGAAACAAATATCCACAAGATGAGACAGCATCAGTTCAGTACCCATAATATTTCATGCTATTCGTCATACAACTGATAATCTGTTCCAATCTATTACGAAGGAGTGTAATATGCAGTGCAATGGCCACAGTGCAATCGACATCCGAGGACTAAAAATAATTCTTAAAGTGCCCTGTACCATAAAGAGAAGATTAGCTAATATACGGAATTAATCTAATATTAGTAAAAGTTGTGTGAATATTTTCGCTGTATTTTTTTTTTTGCTTCTGCTCCTATAATGACACCTATGGAAGACGTTTTCCAATCTTTAACACACGGGTCTCATATGATGCACTATTAGGTAAGGCATACATTCAGGGAGATCTGGCAAACGGAACATAATGAATTCATAATGTAAATGCTTGTGTGCCTCGCGACTGTTTAATTTTCTATTTTGACGAAGCATTCTATCCATAGAACACACAACGAAACTAGAAAACATGGTTAATATGCTAATAAAGTTAATGAAATTCATCATTCCATCATTCATTATTAGCTATGACAAAGAAAAAGCGGCAGTAAAAAGAAGAGAGATCCAGTGTATAACAACGTCCCAAATGAAATATAGCATTTCATTTTAGAAATATGAGTGAACGAGTTATGAAATCTGAAAATATTCTTAACGTCCAACTAAGATATTAATAACAATCATCGTTCATACTAAATTTGTCGATTTCAGTGGATAAGCGTGGTAAGTTCATTTAAAAGACTCAGTATTCTTGATAGGTTGAGACGTGTATGTTGAGCTATTTCGAGGCTCTTTTTATAAGTGCTTCAAATAAAAGTACAATGTTCCCGACAATCAAGACGCATCATGTCAACGCTGTTCAGATTGAATTATCTAAATTCTGAGAGGAAACTCTATTCATATTGCCAATTATACAGTGCTTTGACCTGAGGATGTGGTCAAACCAAATATATCGAGTTATTCCCCTTATTTGTATGAGAACAAACGTAAACTGTGGGTAAATGCATGGGAATATGACTCGGAAACACCGCTGGTTCTAACTTTTAGAAACATAAAGAATTCGGCGAATACGATTACACAGCGTTTATTTGTGACACAATCTGACACTGGAGTTTCAGCAGGTAAATCTCTCGTGTGGTAATAAAAGAAATGACATACAACTCAACGATCCAGCAAAGTGGGGGTAAATCTTTGACTGAAATCAAAAGCCAGATAATTGCTTCTGAGTTATTTGACTAAACAATGGCTTCTTCGCATATTGGAGTATAATGTTTATAGGGAGATGTGCGATTGCTGTGCCAAAGTTTGGTCCCAATCTATGTGAAAGCAACATTTAAAAAGATTTCAGTATCCGTACCACTGATTGGGCCAGCATCAGATATGGAAAATAACAATATTCGGATAAAATCAGTAACAGAGGAATCACTGAAAATGAATTGGCTTTGATGACAGTTACAGCCATCGAAGAGCAAAAACAGTCATTGAAAAAGCCACGTGGATACGTCACTAGTAATAGAAACTTGCAATGATATTGTAGGAAATCATTGGACAAAGCCAGTGCAGTTCAAATAGCATCTAAGATCGTCTTGATTTGTTCACCCTCTATCGAGCTTTTGTGGAAACTCTGAAAGTGGGTTTTTGTTCGAGATAATTGAGTTTTTCAACACCGTGTGCTCATCGCGCAGAGGTACGTGGCTGAATCAGAGATTATAGCGTTCTTAATCGAGAGTTCCGAAAATTTTTTACTTTTATTATAGGAAGCAGATAATCTTTTGGTTACACCTTCATTTCTCTTCACTGTTCCTGTGATGATCCGAATCAAAAACTGCGGTCGTTGTCGGGGTCGCTGCCTGTACCAGAAAACATTCGGGTTTGAATAGCTTGTATGAATTGTACAGTTTATGATAATATTACTTTCTTCTTCGTTCGTCATTGAATCCAATGGCTGTTCCACTGAGTCTTGAAGGCTCCAGTCTGATAGAGAAATAAAATATAGATCATCAGCTCTACTTGAAACAAAATGTTTACATAAATAGAAAATAAAACGTGTTTACAGAAATTAGCGACGCCCAGAATAATACAGTGAAAGAACATCTTACCCAGAAGAAACACAATAATGAAGACCGGCGTGAGAGAATTCTTCATAATCACTCTGTTTTAGTCTGACAGTACTCCCGTGACCACAGAGTGGGGACATTGCCAGAGTAGAAATACATATACCTTTGCCAAACGGACCAATCACAATAGGCAACGCACCGTGTTAAATCTCGATGACGCAATGGAAAAAAAAGACATTCAGACGCAGTGCAGGAAATGAAATTTTGCCAAGGCGTTCGTAGGAGCGGTTAGCAAAGGGGTCAGATGCTTTCTTTGCTAAAAAAGGAACCGCAGCGCCTCTCAAAGGCGAAGGAATGCGGGGTAGCCGCCAAAGCTCGTGGAGAATGCTGTCAACAAATATCGCTTACTCATCGAGATAGAAGTAGCGAACAAATTGAATCGGAGGTTAACCAACTTCGGATGCAGCTAAAGCTGCAATATCAGTCGTTACTCTTTTCTATCGTGCATTTCTGGCAGAATGTAGAGGTGGCAGAATTGACCTGAAAAGTAAAAATGATCATGCAGCACACCCAATGTTCACTTGCAGCCTCTGAAAGTAGCTTTTCTCTGAATAACTTACCAATTACTTACGCGGATGGAAGTTGTTATTATCTGTTTCTGGCATGAAGGAGTCACTGAGTTTCAGGTCGTATCGTCAGAACAAGAACGACATTTTCCACTAGATGGCAGCAAAACTGAAATAATTCGCTCACTTGGACTGCTCATTCTTCGATTTTTACAGAAGCTTCCTCGCTGGTTCGGTGCTCACAAAGTTACTGTTTTTTTTTTTTTAAATATGATTCACATGTGGAATGAAAATAAGCAATTTACCTCGTGAACTGCAGTCCAACAAAAGTCTCGTATTTTTTGAAGAGATTTTCTCTCGTAAACCTGGGCTGAAAACTCCCGATGATCGAGCTGGTCGATATAACCGATGGATATATACAACAAGAAAAATGCCAGGATGTTAACAATTCCTCCTTTCGCAGAATGTTGACTTTAATCGGCAAATTTCCAGTGTAATTTATATTAATTTGTTACACACTTACATTCTGAGTTAGACACTCAGAAATAAACAAACATACCAGAATGATATGTTGTTTCTTGTGATTAATTGGCTGGGTATGATGTTGTACCATCCCAGTGAAGTCTTGCACATGTTATCATGAATGATTCACTACTCGCAGAGATCAAAAAAGCAAGTCTCGCAGTTTGGGAGAATTTGAAGTCTTGGCCTTGAAATGTTTTGTGTGTTGTTCATCATCAGCAAGAATACAACGATCTTTAATTATCATAAAATCTTATGGTATAGGAAGTAAACAAAATTCCCATTAAGAGAGGCAGAGTGGAAAAATGCAAGTCTATTCTATTGAATCCAATCTTCCATCCTGTGACCATCAGGAAACACCTACCACAGGTGTTAGGTTTCTATGTTTGAAGTTCTCGGAGGCTTAGAATTGGAAAGTGCACTCGACCTCGCATTGTGCTACAGCATCTCAGATATCAACATATAATGATTCAAAAACCTTTTCAGCTGAATTTGAAGTGTTTTCTTTTATTAAAGGGCGATCTCATATTATACATATGTTGTCAAAAAAGAAGGGAGCGGGTTCAATCTGTCCTTGTAAAGTGACAAATTGTATGTTGTACAGGAGATTCTTCATGATGAATTCTAGTACTATTTATTTGACTCTTTGTACATCTTTAATTACGATCACGTATCAGGTCACAGCATGGCCACGTTTAATATTACACGTTCGAAGTTAGTGGTGCTGTAGAGTTTAATGTAAATCTATGGTAAAGACAACATACCGCGTCCTCAATTTCACAAAAGAAAGGGAACATGAAACAAACATCCATAAGATGAGACAGCATCATTTCAGTACCAATAAGATTTCATGCTATTCGTCATAAACCTGATAATCTGTTCCAATCTATTACGAAGCAGTGTAATATGTAGAGCACTGGCCACAGTGCAATCGACATCCGAGTACTAAAAAGATTTGTTAAAGAGCCCTGTACCATAAAGCGAAGATTAGCTAATATACGGAATTAATCTAATATTAGCAAACGTTGTGAGAATATTTTCACTATATATTTTTTTTGCTTCTGCTCCTATACTGACACCTATGGAAGACGTTTTCCAATCTTTAACACTCGGGTCTCAGATGATGCTCTCTTAGGTAAGGCATACATTCAGGGAAATCTGGAAAATGGAACATAATGAATTTATTAAGTAAATACATGTGTGCTTCGCGACTGTTCAATTTTCTGTTTTGACGAAGTATTCTAACCATAGAACACACAACAAAACTAGAAAACATGGTTAATATGCTAATAAAGTTAATGACATTCATCATTCCGGCATTCTCTATTAGCTATGATAAAAAAAAGCGACAGTAAAAAAAAAAGCGAGCGTCAGTGAATAAGAACGTCCTAAATGAAATATAGCTTTTCATTTAGGAAATATGTAATGACGAGTTATGAAATCTGAAAATATTCTAATCGTTCAACTAAGATATTAATAACAATCATCGTTCATATTAAATTTGTCGATTTTAGTGGATAATCTCCGTAGGTTCATTCAAAATACTCAGTATTCTTGATAGGTTGAGACGAGTATGTTGAGCAATTTAGAGGCTCATTTTATAAGTGCTTCAAATAAAGGTACAATGTTCAAGATAATCAGGACGCATGATGTCAATGCTGTTCAGATTAAATTATATAAATTCTGAGAGCAAGCGCTATTCATATTGCCAATTATACAGTGCTCAGACTTCTGGATGTGGTCAAACCAAATATATCGAGATCTTTTTCTTATTTGTATGAGAACGAACGTATACTGTAGGTAAACGCATGGGATGATGACGCGGAATCACCGCTCGTTCTAACTTTTAGAAACAAAAAGAACTCGGCGAATACGATTACACAGCGTTTATTTGAGAGACAATCATCCGCTGGTGTTTAAGCAGGTAATCCTCTCGCGTGGTAATAGAAAAAAACGACATTCAACACAACGATCCAGCAAAGTGCTAGTAAATCTTTGACTGAAATCAAAAGACAGATAATTGCTTCTGAGTGATTTGACTAAACAATGGCTTCTTAGCATATTGGAGTATAATGTTGATTGGGAGATGTGCGATTGCTGTGCCAAAGTTTGGTCCCAATCTATGTGAAAGCAAAATTTAAAATGATTTCTGCATCCGTTCGACTGATTGTATCAGCTTCAGATGTGAAATATCAATATTCAGATAAATTCAGTAACAGAGGAATCACTGAAATTGTAGAGGCTTTGATGACAGTTACAGCCATCGGAGAGCAAAAACAGTCAATGAAAATGCCAAGTGGATTCGTCACGAGAGATAGAAGCTCGCTGTAACATCCTAGGAAATCATTGGACAAAGCCAAAGCAGTTCAGATAGCATCTCAGATCGTCTTGATTTGTTCGCCCTCTATCGAGCTCCTGAGGAAACAGTGAAAGTGGGTTTTTGTTCGAGATAATTGAGTTTTTCAACACCGTGTGCTCATCGCGCAGAGGTACGTGGCTGAATCTGAGATTATACCGTTCTTAATCGAGAGTTTCGTATATTTTTTACTGATATTATAGGAAGCAGATAATCTTTCGGTTACATCTTCATTTCTCTTCTCATTTCCTGCGATGATCCGAATCAAAAACTGCGGTCGTTGTCGGGGGTACTGCCTGTACCAGAAAACATACGGGTTTGCAGAGCTTGTATGTATAGTACAGTTTAGGATAATATTATTTTCTTCTTCGATCGTCATTGAATCCAATGACTGTTCCACTGAGTCTTGAAGGCTGCAGTCTAACAGAGAAATAAGTTATAGATCATAAGCTCTACTTGAAACAAAAGTTTTACATAAATAGATAATAAAACGTTTTTACAGAAATTAGCGACGTCCAGAACAATACAGTGAAAGAACATCTTACCCAGAAGAAACACAATAAGCAAGACCGACGTGAGAGAGTTCTTCATAATCACTCTATTTCAGTCTCTATAGTACTCCCGTGACCACAGACTGGGGAGTCATTGCCAGAGTAGAAATACATATACCTTCGCCAAACGGACCAATCACAACAGGCAACGCACCGTGTTTAATCTCGAAGACGCAATGGAAAAAACAAAAACAAACAGACGTTTAGACGCAGTGCAGGAAACGGAATTTTGCCAAGACGATCGCAGGAGCGGTGAACAAAGGTGTCAGATACTTCCTTTGCTTATATAAGCACCGCAGCGCCTCTCAAAGGCGAAGGAATGCGGGGCAGCCCCCAATGCTTGTTGAGAATGCTGTCAACAAATTTCACTTGCTCATCGAGATAGAAAGTGCGAACAAATTGACTCGGAGTTGAATGTACTTTGGATGGAGCTAAAGCTGCAATTACAGTCATTACTCTTTCGTAACCTGCATTTCCCGGCAGAATGCAGAGATGGCAGAATTGATCTGAAAAGTAAAAATGAACATGCAGCACAACGAAAGAAATTTTGAACTGTTCACATGTAGCCTCTTAAAGTAGCTTTTCTCTGGATAACCTACCAATTAATTATGCGGATGGAAGTTGTGATTGCTCGCTTATAGGCTGTTGTGGCATGAAGGAGTCACTGAGTCTCAGGTCGTATCGCAGGAACAAATATGACATATTCTACCAGATGACAGCAAAGCTGAACTAATTCGCTCATTTGAACTGCTCATTCTTCGATATTCGCAGAAGCCTCCTCGCTAGGTTGATGTTCCCAAGTTCACTGATTTTTTTGTAAAATAATCGTCATGTGGAATATAAATAAGTAATTTACCTCATGAACTGCAGACCAACAGAATTCTCGTATTTCATGAAGTGATTTTCTCTCAGAAACCTGTGCTGAAAACTCTCGATGATCAATTTGGTCAATATAAAGGATCGATATATACGTAGAGAAAACTGACAGGATATAAAACAATTCCTCCTTTCGCAGAATGTTGACATTAATCAGCAAATTTCCGGGGTAATTTAAATTAATTTGTTACCTGCTTATTGTGAGTTAGAAACTCAGAAATAAACAAACAAACCAGAACGATATGTTGTTTCTTGTGATTGATTGGCTGGGTATGATGTTGTACCATCTCAGTGAAGTCTTCCGCATGCTATGATAAATGATTCAGCAGTCGCAGAGATCAAAAAACAAGTCTCGTAGTTTGGGAGAATTTGAGGTCTTTGCCTTGGGGTGTTGTGTGTGTTGTTCATGATCGGCAAGAATAAAGCGATCCTTAATTATCATAAAATCTTTTGGTATCGGAAGTAAACAAAATCCCCATTAAGAGAGGCAGAGTGGAAAAATGCAACTCTATTCTATTGAATACAATCGTCGATTGTATGACCTTCAGGAAACAACTACCACGGGTGTTAGCTTTCTATCTGTGACGTTCTTGAGAGCATAGACTTGGAAAGTGCACTCCACCTCACATTGTGTTACAGCATCTCAGATACCAGCATACTCTGATTCAAAAACTTCTTCAACTAAATTTGAAGTATTTTTTTTTATTAAAGGGCGATCTCATTTTATGCATATGACGTGAAAAAAGAACAGACGTAGAAAGGAACGGGTTCAATCTGTCCTTGTAAATTGACAAACGGTATGTTGTACAGGAGATTCTTCATGATGAATTCTAGTACTTCTATGTATTTGACTCTTTCTACATCTTTAAATAGGATCACGTAGCAGGGCACCACATGGTCACGTTTAATATAACACGTTGCAAGTTAGTGGTGCTGTAGAGTTTAATGTAAACCTGTGCTAAATACAACATACAGCGTCCTCAATTTCACAAAAGAAAGAGAACTTGAAACGGACATCCACAAGATGAGACAGCAGTTGTGCAGTGCCCAATAAAGTTCATGCTATTCCTCATACAACTGATAATTTTTCCAACCTATTACGAAGCAGTGTAATATATAGAGCAGTGGCCACAATGCAATCGACATCCGAGTGTTAAACATAATTCTTAAAGAGTTCTGCAGCATAAAGAGAAGATTAGCTGATATATGGAATTAATCTAATATTAGCAAACGTTGTGAGAATATTTTCGCTGTAATACTTTTTTGCTTCTGCTCCTATAATGACACCTATGGAAAAGGATTGCGGATCTTTAACACACGGGTCTCATATGATGCACTCTCAGGTAACGAATACATCCAGGGAGATCTGAAAATTGGAAAATAAATAATTTATAAATACTTGTGTACCTCATGACTGTTTCATTTTCTGTTTTGACGAAACACACTATCCATAGAACTCACAACAACTTGAAAACATGGTTAATACGTTGATAAAATTAAAGAAAGTCAGCATTCCCTCATTCACTGATAGATATGACAAAGAGCAAATGGTAAAAAAGAAAATGAAACGTTTGTGTTAGTCAATGACAACGTCCCAAATTAAATAAGACATTTAATAGTGAATTCAACACAATTGTTAAGTGAATATGTTCCCTTGATTCAGAATGAATTATTTAATTGTCATCTAATTGCTGCAAACTTATATTTCTTCCTCTGCTGCTGTTTGTTCTTTTTTATGTCTTTTATTCAAATCGATCAGCTGGACAATGTCTTCAAGGTAAATTTGAATAAACTGTTAAGACCACCATAAGCTTTGACCTAGCAAGTAGAACTTATTTCTTTTTCTCTGGACGTCCAAAAACGAGCGAGTATGAATTATAAATAGCGGACAACATTTTATGGTTTGCTACTCAAAGGCTACCTCGTCGATTGAATATATAATACAGACATAAAATAATTATTAATGCATAAGTAACACTTATAATGAATAAGTAACTCTTACTGACTAAGTATCATAAATAGAAAAATATATAAACACATAAACGAAAGGTCAGTAAATAAGAAAATGGGATGGCTCAAAAAATAAATAAACGAACTAAGGTACAGACAAACAGATAGATAGTTCTGTAGAAAATGATAAACTACGATGCATGCAAGCAAACAAATAAGTAATGGCGCTTAAAACAATACATCAGGTCCTGCGTCTCATCATGATGCTGTTAAATTGGCTCAACTGCTCTGGGAGGGAACGTCTATTCAGGAACTTTCCAAGGTGATTCTTTTATCGACAGTTACTCTCACTTCCAGTCAACCAGGTTTCCCTTTTCAAACACTTAAACTCCCTGGAGTACCACTTTCCCTCCAAATAATAACGTGGATCTGATATTTGTAGTCCATTACTGGAATTTTCAAAATCATCGTTCAGAAGGCAATGTTGTCATTGCATTCCGCTGTTCATATCATGAATTTGGTGCTCAACATTCAAGAAGTACAGAAAGATTGTAGGATAGATGACAAAGGAAATTTCAAATCGAAAGCCGGTCGCAAACTCAGCCGTTTCCTTCTCTGAATTTACGACGCGAGACCTGGAGTGTCGTGAGTGTAATGCAAGAATTGCACATCTTTGGTGCAAGCTATTTTTGGCTCTGACGTCACTTACCATCCTGCACCTTCAAAGTGCTGAAATATGGCAAAATAAAGGACGTGTAATTGGATATACTGGTACAGTAATTTTTTGTTCACGTTTTCACATGAGAGGGATTAACCAATACATGTAATTTTTAAAGAGTTGTCGGCATGCTTTGAAATCAGTTTGATCGGTTCTGCAAAAATTTAAATAGTGTGGGAGTTTAATTGATTTTATCTTTCATTCATTAGCGTTGGATAAATTAAGAATAAAAATTCATCCCGACTTTGCACCGAATATTTGATTTGCAGGTCATACCGACTCTTATTAATTTACTGATTTGATTGTTTGTTTGATTACTTATTTATTTCCTGAGATACAGTGAGGACTTTACCGTTCCTGCACTTCGAAATACGCATCCCTGCCAATACCGTTATAACTCAGAATAACCAATCAGCCAGGCAAAGCCTACCACACTTTGTGCTGTTTGTGGAATCGATAGCATCCAATATCAATCCCAGGTTGTCCGGTGCAAAAGTGCAATCTCTTTACAAGCATTAGTGCGAATTGAATACCGGTCGATCGTACTTAGTGCTAGACAATAGGGTACTATAAATGCGTTTCACATCTCAATTTTATTTATGACACTCATGGCAAATACATCTTGCCCAGCACTGTTGTGGCCTCTCATTATCAGTCACTCAGCATCTAATTTGGCAGTTTGTAGCCGATTTCATGGCTATCGCAACCGCAGCAGCATCTGCCGTCTTCGGGATATTTCTATTCACTATAAGAATACTCCTGCGAAAACGGGCTGTGGGCTTGATCATCATCGGCTTTCAAAAACATATCTTTCTGAGCTAACGATCATTCACGCGTTGGACCAGTTCATTGCCATTTGATGCCGATGGCGTAAATTTCAGCATTGCAGCAAGCAAATCTGGTTTTGCAACAGTTTTAGAGGCGGTCTACTGGAAGTTCGTACCTATTTGATTTTCATACTTAGGCTATATACTACAAACCTTACATTTCAGCTTCAGAGCAAACTGTTAGATTGCAAATGAATATGGCTTTAATCATGACCACTCTTCAATTACTCATTTCGGTACCCTATTAATGGTTAATATTCTGGCGGTGATACCTATTCTGGTAGATACGTGCTTGGAAAATAATACCAAAATAAGGAATAAAACATATTTCACTTGCTGTTGGCTTTGTGGTGTAGTTTCTTCGGCTGTGGTAGACGGTTAACCTGGAATTAACAAGCAACCTGTTCAATCAAAGTGTTTCAAATTTTAGTTCAACAAAGGTAAACATTTGTTTTAACCGTTCAGTTTCTGTACTACCCCTTCTACGGGTAGTAGTGGAGGACCTTTAATTTAATTATTTAATAATCTGTTCAAACAATTTATGTTGTGTTCTCGTATTGTGTAAAGTGAACAATGATAAAATGATAATATGAATTTAGATAGATTGAGGAGACCGGTACGGAAGCTCTGCATTTTTTATGAATTACGCAGAAAATAATTTCTGTTCGTTGGAGCTGTTTTCTGTTCCCAGTCATTTCAGCTTCATTCGCTGAGTACTGAGAAACATTTGTCTGAGTGAATGTTTCCATCATCTTATGGAGCTGCTGCAATCCAAACAAGCCTATAAAACTGGAAGAAAACTCAAGCTAATTATTCAATTGTAGGTAGTACTTACAAAGCAGTCAGTCATTGAAAGTGAATATGATCTTTTAAGGTATTCCTTACCTTATATGTGGGACTCACCATCGAGGGGCTACAGTTTGCTTTTTCATTACCCACAAACCCCATCTACCAGCTGTAAACCAAAAATAGATTCGATACTTTTGTTTGTCTACTCATTGTGTTGCAAGCACGAGGCTGAGGGCAAACACAAGACACAGGCGCCGAGGCAGAGTCGTGAGGATTTAGCACTGTTGCGAACGTGGAACGTCTATCCACGACAGTCTTTACACGGAGAGGATTACATAGAGCATGCAGGAAATGATGTGGAGCTTAGAACTGACAGTCCTAAGGAATCGGAAACGATGTTTACCCACACTAGAGTCGACCAACGAACTGGCAAAGCATGGCTGTGATGCCCGAGTTTTATCCTATGTTCGTTAATGGTAACGATGTGTTCTGTAATTAGTGGAACTGTTCACGATTGGAAATCAAACGAAGGGATTAAAGCGCAATTAAGGAGGTAATAGCAAGTTGGGAAATTGCCAGACGGGACCATGACACAGTAGGTACAACTGAGAGAATTATATGACAAACAATGAGTAATCCCTCAGCAACACATAGCACGATTCCTTCAAGAGCAGTATTAGCATATTGAGTTCCCATATATCGGATTCTCTCAGCTGCAAGTCCTGGCTATAGAAATTTCGAGCATTCTGTTAATAATGTGCATATTTGGCTGCCTCGGTTCCTATCCTCAGTTACTGCCTCACGGCAAATGACGTAATATTCCACGAGGCAGCAGGAATAAAGGTTGTTATTTTCCACATAGTCAATGAACTTTGATTACAAGAATTTCATTCTGATGTACTGTTCATTTCAATTGCCAATTTTTAAAGTTACTATGTTAAGTCTGACAACTCTGTTGGGCACATTGTCTCTCGGAATGCGCAGCTATGGATCCATCTAAAATAAAGGCGGTGACCAGCTAGCCAAGCCCACAGAGTGTGAAAGCCTTGTGTTCGTTCCTTTGAATTCTACGGGAGTTTCGTGAAGGTCCACTCTAAAGTGAGGTAACCTACAAAGCAGCGTCTGTGCGCTTACCCTGCCTCGGCGACAAAAGTCAGGATGAGAAACGGAGTGGGCGGTAAATATTATCCCTGTCCTTCCGAGCCGTTTGAAACCTGTCGCATTTGTCTGTGGGAATCTGTCAACCTCTAAGAAACTCCAACCCACTTACTAGTGGAGTTCCTGGCATTGAAATGTGCTGTGGTGCAAAAGGTAAATGACTACCTCATTGGTGCCAAGTTTGAGCGAAGGAAGGACAACAATCGCTTCATTGATACCGTGGCCTGGGCGAAATTGAATGCCGTGGGCCATCGGTGTTTGGCAGCTCTGTCCTCCTTTGATTCCAACGTGAAGTACCGACCAGGAAGTAGGTACGTTGATGTGTATACGTTGTTCCGACATTCTTATGGTAGGCTGGATAAGGACGGATTGTGGCTGAGTGTTTCGCCGCTGGAATGAAAAACTTGCAGTTGTTTATAATCACGGTGAAGGCTATGTGAAGTGAAGGACGGATGTAGAGTTAGATCATTTGGGAGCTTGTAATGGTGCCATTCCACAATCTTAATACAACCTGACGACTCTGAAGGGAGACCAGTTGCCAGTATTGAGTCATGGGTCAGGGGCATCTGATCAGCGAGACGGCACGGGCATCGGTACCGTTTGATCAGCACTTACGAAAGGGGACATGACTGAAGCGGACGGGACGATATACTTTGTGATGTCTCAGTTATTTGGAGACTGGGCCGGAATGGGTTTGAGGGACTACATCCTGTAACGAATCCTGTCACCTCCACACCGACCACAGCTTTCCCAGCTTGTATTGCCTGAGCAGTACTGGAGGATTGTGTTGAAGTCGCGTTACGATGGTTCTGGATATTGGGGGGAGGGTGTTACAAGACCCAAGGTTTGTTCAGAGAAAGGGTCTATTGACGTTGGATAAAAACAGGTGTCCAGACGTAATGCGCGTCGTGCATTTGATGTATACAGAGGAAGACGCTGCCTGCGAGGCCTTTCTGTTGTTCCAGTTAAAGAGTGCGGGGCCACTTCAACTGGTGTGCATGGACTTATTGTCAAGAGGTCAAGATGCCAGCAACATAGCGAAAGGTTTGGGTATTACGGATCACAGCAGCTCATATGCGAAAGCCTTCTCTGCCAATGATCAGTGGCCAAATGGTTATAGAAACGTAGAAAACCTAGAGCACAAAAATGGCCCTTCGGCTCTCAAAGTTGTGCCGATCATGCCATTACCTTAGAAATTACTAGGGTTAACAGTACCCCTGTATTTTTCGAAACTCCATGTAACTACTCAAAATTCTCTTCTCAGACCCCAGCGTAGCAGCCCCACCACCGATTGCCGGTAGACTATATAACGCAATCATCAGTCTCTGCGTTAATAAAAAATAACCTTGACATCTCTTCTGTACGTACTCACCAGCACATTGAAACCTGTCCCCTCTTATGGCAGCCACTTCAGTCCTGGGTAAAAGCCTTTGAATATCCACACGACCAATGCATCTGATCATCTTATAAACCTCTTTCAGTTCACCTCTCATCCTCCTTCGCTCCAAGGAGAAAAGGCCGAATTCACTCAACCTGTTTTCATAAGGGACGTACCCCAATCGAGGCAACATCCTTGTAGATCTCCTCTGCACCCTTTCTCAGGTTTCCACCTCCTTCCTGTAGTGAGGCGACCAGTTCTCAGCACAGTACTACAAGTGGGGTCTGTATAGCGTCCTAGATAGCTCGAAGATTGCCTCTCGGCTGCTGAATTCAATTCCACGATTGATGAAGGTCAATATACCGTGCGCCTTCTTAACCACAGTGTCAACCTGCGCAGCTGCTTTAAGCGTCCTGTGGACTCAGACCTCAAGATCCCCTTGTTTCTCCACACCGCCAAGAGTGTAACCTTTAATACTATGTTCTGCCATCGTATTTGACCGACCAAAAGGAACCGCTTCACACTTATCTCAGTTGAACGCTATCCGACACTTCTCAGCCCAGTTTTGCAGCCTATCAATGTCCCACTGTAACCTCCGACAGTCCTCCACGCTATCCACAAAACCCCCTGCCTTTGTGACATCAGCAAACTTACGAATCCACCCATCCACTCCCTCATCAAAGTCGGAGACGTATTTTATTTATTATGGAGTCTTCAGGCGGATACATAACGTTCAGGGAAGTCGAGGACTACGCCTTATCAGCGGGATAGTGATCCCCAGCCCGAAAGTTTCAATCAGACCTTTTTAGACATGCTTGAGATCAGCATAGAGATCAGCAAAAGGGACAAGTGCAGTCAACATATTCGATATCTGGTCCCTAACTAATACTCTGTACACAATGAAGCTGCAGGGTACTGGCAATACTATCTGTTGTTTGCTCCCGTGACGAGGCTGTTTGCTGATCTGGATTTTGGGGCTGGTGAGGAAGGTCGAACAGCGAAGAATCTGCTGAAGTATGCATCAGATACCGGAATGGAGCAGAAAAAGGGTTATGAATTAGCTGAAGTCGCGGAGACCAAGATGAATCAAAGAAATAAGATGAGGAATCACCAGAAGGTTAACTACACCAAAGTTATGCTGGAGACTGAGTCGTGATAAAGAATTTGCGGCTATCTGGGAATCATAAGTTTCTGGAAGAGGACAGCGAGGCTTTGAGAGGAAGTGCGGCGGCGGCCATTTTCAAGTTGTCCAATTGCGTCTCTGATCGGAGTTCTGAGAGGCTGGAATACGCAGGCGCGTGAAGGAGGCCTGGGAAGGAGGGAAGATATAAAAAGAACGCAGCCTTAAGAAGCGGACAGCTTCGTTGGCCGGCAGCGGAGTGGGCCGGGAGCAGAGTGTAGGGCTTGGGATCAGGGGCTTAGGCGGAAGAGGGCACAGTAGGCTTATCTTTTAGTTCTTGTTATTTTCAGTTATTCGGTAAGTTTGACTGTGAGGGAAGCTTGTTGTTCTCGGTGTCGGATGTGGGAGGTCCTGGAGTCTCCGAGCCTCCCGGACGTCCACAACTGCGCCAGGTGCACCGAACTGCAGCTCCTGAGGGACCGAGTTAGGGAACTGGAGCTGCAGCTTGATGACCTTCGCCTGGTCAGGGAGAGCGAGGAGGTGATAGAGAGGAGTTACAGGCAGGTTGTCACTCCGGGGCCACGGGAGGCAGATAGTTGGGTCACGGTCCGGAAGGGGAAGAGGCAGGTACTAGAGAGTACCCCAGTGGCTGTACCCCTTGACAATAAGTACTCATGTTTGAGTACTGTTGGGGGGGACAGCCTACCTGGTGGAAGTGACAGTGGCCGGGTCTCCGGCACAGAGGACTGCCCTGTAGCTCAGAAGGGTAGAGATAGAAGAAAGAAGACCATAGTAATAGGGTGCTCGATAGTCAGGGGTTCAGACAGGCGGTTCTGTGGAGGTGATCGGGAGTCCCGGATGGTAATTTGCGTCCCAGGTGCCAGGGTTCGGGACGTTTCTGATCGCGTCCAAGATATCCTGAAGTGGGAGGGTGAGGAGGCAGAGGTCGTGTACATGTAGGTACCAATGACATAGGTAGGAAAGGGGAAGAGGTCCTGAAACGAGAGTATAGGGAGTTAGGAAGGCAGTTAAGAAGAAGGACCGCAAAGGTAGTAATCTCGGGATTACTGCATGTGCCAGGCGACAGTGAGAGTAGGAATGGAATTAGGTGGAAGATGAATGCGTTGCTGTGGGATTGAAGCAGGGGCAGGGATTCAAGTTTCAGGATCAGTGGAACCTCTTCTGGGGCAGTCGTGACCTGTTCAAGAAAGACGGGTTACACTTGAATCCTGGGGTACCAATATCCTAGCGGGGAGGTTTGCTAGGGCTACAGGGCAGACTTTAAACTAGTAAGATGGGGGGGGGCGGGAATCAATTTGAGGAAACTATGGGAGAGGAGGTTAGTTCACCAGTAGAGTAATTAAATAGACAGTGTGTGAGGGTGGAAAGGCAGGTGATGGAGAAGGGATGCGCTTAGCCCGAAGATGTAGGGGAGAAGAAAGAAAAGGAGAATAAATTTGAAGGCTTTCTTAGGGATGAAAAGAGAGGAGGAGGTGGAGAGTATCTTAAATGTATCTATTTTAATGCTGTGAGCATTGTAAGAAAGATGGATGAGCTTAAAGCGTGGATTGATACCTGGAAATATGATGTTGTAGCTATTATTGAAACATGGTTGCAGGAAGGGTGTGATTGCCAACTAAATATTCCTGGATTTAATTGCTTCAGGTGTGATAGTGTAGGAGGGGCCAGATGAGGAGGTGTTGCATTGCTTGTCCGAGAAAATCTTATGGCGGTGCTTTGAAGGATAGATTAGAGAGCTCCTCTAGGGAGGCTATTTGGGTGGAATTGAGGAATGGGAAAGGTGTAGTAACACTGATAGGAGTGTATTATAGGCCACCTAATGGGGAGCATGAGTTGGAAGAGCAAATGTGTAAGGAGATAGCAGATATTTGTAGTAAACACAAGGTGGTGATTGTGGGAGATTTTAATTTTCCACACGTAGACTGGGAAGCTCATTCTGTAAAAGGGCTGGATGGTTTTAGAGTTTGTGAAATGTGTGCAGGATATTTTTTTGCAACAATACATAGAAGTACCGACTAGAGATGGGGCAGTGTTGGATCTCCTGTTAGGGAATGCGATAGGTCAGCTGACAGATGTATGTGTTGGGGAGCATTTCGGGTCCAGTGATCAGAATAGCGTTAGCTTCCATATAATTATGGAGAAGGACATGAAAGGACCTAGAGTTTAGATTTTTGATTGGAGAATGGCTAACTTTGAGGTGATGCGAAGGGATTTAGGGAGATTGGATTGGGTCAAGTTGTTTTATGGGAAGGATGTAATAGAGAAATGGAGGTCATTTAAGGGTGAAATTATGAGGGTACAGAATCTTTATGTTCCTGTTAGGTTGAAAGCAAAGATTAAAGGTTTGAAAGCACCATGGTTTTTAAGGGATATTAGAAATTTTGTTCGGAAAAAGAGGGATGTCTGCAATAGATATAGGCAACATGGAGTAAAAGAATTGCTCGAGGAATATAAAGAATGTAAAAGGAACCTTAAGAAAGAGATTAGAAAAGCTAAAAGAAGATACGAGGTTGGTTTGGCAAATAAGGTGAAAGTAAATCCGAAAGGTTTCTGCAGTTATATTAAAAGCAAGAGGATAGTGAGGGATAAAATTGGCCCCTTAGAAGAATCAGAGTGGTCAGCTATGTGTGGAGCCGAGGGAGATGGGAGAGATTTTGAACGATTTCTTCTCTTCGGTATTGACTAAGGAGAAGGATATTGAATTGTGAAAGGTGTAAACAAGTAAGGAAGTTATGGAACCTATGACAATTAAAGAGGTGGAGGTACCGGCGCTTTTAAGAAATTTAAAAGTGGATAAATCTCCGGGTCCTGACAGGATATTCCCCAGGACCTTGAGGGACGTTTGTGTAGAAATAGCAGGAGCTCTGACGGAGATCTTTAAGATGTCATTAGAAATAGGGATTGTGCCTGAGGATTGGCGTATTGCTCATGTGGTCCCATTGTTTAAAATGGGTTCTAGAAGTAAGCCTAGCAATTATAGACCTGTCGGTTTGAGATCAGTGGTGGGTAAATTAATGGAAAGTATTCTTAGAGATAGTATTAATAATTATCTGGATAGACGCGATGTGATTAGGAGTAGCCTGCATGGATTTGTGCGTGGAAGGTCATGTTTGACAAACAGTATTGAATTTTTTGAAGAACTTATGAGGAATGTTGAAGAGGGTAAGGCAGAGGATGTAGTCTATATGGACTTCAGCAAAGCCTTTGACAAAGTTCCACATGGAAGGTTAGGTAAGAAGGTTCAGTCGTTAGGTATTAATGCTGGAGTAATAAAATGGATTCAAAAGTGGCTAAATGGGAGATGCCAGAGAGTAGCGGTGGATAATTGTTTATCGGGATGGAGGTCGGTGACAAGCGGGGTGCCTCAGGGATCTGTTTTGGGCCCAATGTTGTTTGTAATATACATAAATGATCTGGATGATGGGGTGGTAAATTGGATTAGTAAGTATGCCGATGATACTAATGTAGCAGGTGTTGTGGATAATGAGGTGCGTTTTCAAAGCTTGCAGGGAGATTTATGCCGGTGAGAAGAATGGGCTGAACGTTGGCAGATGGGGTTTAATGCTGAGAAGTGTTAGATTCTACATTTTGGCAGGAATAATCCAAATAGAACATACAGGGTAACTGGTAGGGCTTTGAGGAATGCAGAGGAACAGAGAGATCTAGGAATAACAGTGCATAGTTCCCTGAAGGTGGAGTCTCATGTAGATAGGGTGGTGAAGAAGGCTTTTGGAACGCTGGTCTTTATAAATCAAAGCATTGAGTACAGAAGTTGCGATGTAATGTTAAAATTGTACAAGGCTTTTGTAAGGCCAAATTTGGAATATTGTGTACAGTTCAGGTCACCGAATTATAGGAAAGATATCAATAAATTAGAGAGAGTGCAGAGACGATTTATTAGGATGTTACCTGGGTTTCACCACTTAAGTTGCAGAGAAAGGTTGAACAAGTTAGGTCTCTATTCATTGGAGCGTAGTAGGTTGAGGGGGGATTTGATCGAGGTATTTAACATTTTGAGAGGGATAGATAGAGTTGACGTGAATAGGCTGTTTCCATTGAGAGTAGGGGAGATGCAAACGAGAGGACATGATTTGAGAGTTAGGGGGCAGAAGTTTAAGGGAATCACGAGGGGGTATTTCTTTATTCAGAGAGTGATAGCTGTGTGGAATGAGCTTCCTTTAGAAGTAGTAGAGGCCAGTTCAGTTGTTTCATTTAAAGTAAAATTGCATAGCTATATGGACAGGAAAGGAGTGAAGGGTTATGGGCTGAGTGCGGGTTGGTGGGACTAGGTGAGATTAAGATTTCGGCACGGACCAGGGGGGCCGAGATGGCCTGTTTCCGTGCTGTGAATGTTATATGATTATATGTTGTTTGACTTCTGGCGGCGGAGCATTATGCACTGGAGAGTCAAATGCCAATCGTATCAGTTTTCCGAGTGAAATCACAGGATGGGGATGGGCCTGTCATTATTCGCAATCGGAACTACATTCTACCTATGCAACAAGAGTTGCTTTTTGATGCATAGCCTGAGAGGCTTCTGCAGCGCCGTGGTGAGTCTGATTGCATCGCTCCCACCTCTACTCCTGCATGGGATTAGGATTTGGAGGATAAAAAATGAAGATGTGTTACATGCTGCCTTTTGCTAACTCCCCAGTAATTTAGGAACAGAGTCCCAGCCCTTCTCACGCCGAGGCACTTTCAGTGGGGCTCACCACCAACGAACAGTCTGGTCGGCAACTGTTGGGCTGGGCTTTGACGTAACTGTAAATGAATCCAAGCTCAGCCATGTGGCTGACCGGTCAGAATAGTCTGTGGGAACAGGTAATCGATTAGGGGAAGCCTCGCCAGATAGACCAGAAGCATCACAAAGAGTGTCTGATACTGAAGACATAGATAATGGAATAATGAGGTCTCAAAGAGTCAGAATACCCCAGAGAGGCTGGCCTATGTGGATCCGGGGGAACAGTACGTTACGATTACACCCCGAGTGAAATATATCACTACGTTTAAATGGGTGGCAGGTTTTGAACGTTCTCACAATTCCTTTGATCACCCTGTTATTAATGAGGGTATGACAAATTATTTCAACACCATGAGGAGATGACTATTTTGGTGGCGCAACAATTTAATGCCCTTGTTATTACTTTTACTGTTATGTTGTATATATTTCCTTTGCAATTCTGTAAGTTCAATCTGTTCTGCTTTCACACTGTTTGGGGTATTGTTGAAGATAAGAGATGAAGAGGAACTTGTTCCATCCAATTAGGGTGATAAAACTGAGGGTAGGTGTTTCTGTTGACGGCCACTAACATTGGTCTTCAGGCTTTGGTTCGGCCGAGGTGAAGAGAGCAGACGCTGGATAAAAAGGTCGTACGATTCGAACCGGAGCGGGACCGTGATTCGATGAAACCGGGGCGATTTTCAATGGAAGATCGGTGAATATGGTGAAAAGCTGATATCCAACTCATGACAATTTGACTGTTTAATTGCAATGGACCCTTTTCTATTTTGTTTGTCTTTGGTAACCCTTCAGTTAGCTTAAAATTAATAAATATATTTCCTTTAAACTTATGCGTGCACTGTCTGTCTTTTCGGGGCACTACATTTTTAAAAGGTATAAAATCTACCCCTACGTCAAGTTCGTTAATTAAAATCACGAAGAGTAGAGGTCCCAGAGCTGATCCTTGTGTAACACCGCTAGTCACAACAGTCCAATCCAAATGTGTTCCCTCCACCTCGACCCTCTGCTTTCTGCAGTCAAGCTAATTCGAAGCTACCTGCCAAAATTCCCTGGATCCCATGCCTTCCGAATTTCTGAATAAGCCTACCGTGTTATACCTTGTCAAATGTCTTACTGAAATCCATGCAGATCACATCCACAACACTGCAATCATCTATATCCCTGGTCACCTCAGCAGAGAACTCTATCAGCCTTATTAAACACGATCTGCCCTTCACAAAGCCATGTTGACTGTCCCTGATCAGACCATGATTCAATAAATGTCCATAGATTAATTTTCTATGAATCTTTTCTAACAGCTTTCCCACCACAAACGTAAGGCTCTCTGTTCTATAATTACCCGGACTATCTCTACTAATTTTTTGAACAAGCGGTCGACATTCGCCTCCCTCCAATCATCCGGAACCATTTCCGTGGAAAGCGAGGACATAATCATCCTAGCCAAAGGCTCAGCAATCTCTTCAATCCGTCAGCACCTGGACTTATCCTTCCTAATGTATCTTAACAACTCTAATACGATTCAGAATGCTTCAACATGCTTCAGAACATCAACCTCACTCATATTGACCTCATCGTTATCATGTTCCCTGTCACTGGTGAATACAGAAGAGAAGTATTCACTGAGGACCCCGCGCACTTCCACAGACTCCAGACACATCTTCCCACCTGTCTCACTAATCGGTCCTATCTTCAAACCTGTCAACCATTTATTCTTCACATAATTTGCGAATGTCTTGGAGTTTTCCTTTACCCCACTCGCCAAGGCCTTTTCAAGCCCACTTCCTGCTCACCTCAGTCCTTTCTGAATCTCCTTTCTTGCTCCTCAATAGGTAATTTTGGGATATCTAGGGTAGACCAAGTACCAGTGGCAGTAGCAGTGAATTTAGCAGATAGAAATACATTTCTTCATATGGCCGCCGTCAACCACCAGTTGGAGGGTTGTGTGGAGAGGTTGTTCCCAGAGGTCGACCTTTCTGTGCCTTGACGTTGATTTTTCTCTTAATTCCAGAGTTCGCACAATCCATCGTTGAGCGAGAGAGACGTCCATAAGATTCCCAGCTGCACCAGAATCAATCAACGCCTTAAATATATAGGTCTGTGATCTCGAAGAACAGGGAACATGCGAGAATTACAGAGGTAGGGGAAGCTGACTGAACAGAGAACCGACAAGGAGGATTTCCCTTCCTGCTGACGGATATTCTCTTTTACTGGACGCTTGGAAGATGCAGCCACAATGTGCCATACCGATTCTCTAAACTCACTATATGCAAAATTCAGGCTAGGCACGGCTCTAATGCCCTCTAATAATTTAACGACGACATAGATTTTACTTGCATAATTTCATATAGTGACGAAGAGGCGTATTGCATCTAGAGAGATATGCTTGTTGAGTATTGTCGCAGGACGAATCTTCTCAATAAGACCTAAAATTCATTTTAACTTATTGTGTGGAATCCGAAGAAACATACATCAACCCTGATCGAACGATCAGAAGTGCAAAACATGAACGGTTCCAAATGTGTAGGTGTCGTCATCTCTGTGGATTTATAATGGACACAATTACGAAGAAGACACGACAGCAGCTAAATGTCATAGGAGGCTTGATATGAATAGGTCTGCCAGTAAATGCCCACGATAATTTCAAAATGATACACCATGGGGATCATTATTACCGTCTGCATCAGTGTCTGGTATGGTAGAACAACAGCACAGGGACAAAAAAATTAGCAAATAAACTGCAGAATATTTTACGAAGTGTCTCGTTCCGAAACGTCGACAGTGCTTCTCCTATAAATGCTGCCTGGCCTGCTGTGTTCCACCAGCCTTTTTTGAGTGCTATTGTTGAAAATTTTAAACTCAGGCTCTCTACTCCGGCTGGTGGCCTCCTAGCATCAGTACTGGTATTTAGGGCGAGACTTCCTGAGTACGAATCCGGCCGGTATCCGTGCACGCATTCCATCCGGCCTCGATTGAGTGTCGAGCTCGCAAATCGACCGCTGGTTCCGTTAGGTTTCACATTTGCTGGCTCCAACATACAGATCGCCATGGGGCATAGGGCCATGTGGCATAGAGCGCATAGGGCCCTCTGCAAGACGAAAATCGAAAGGTCCATTACAGTGACTTCTGATCACAGTGCAAAATTGTCAATTGAACGACAGAATACAGATGATGCGATTTTAGGACATAAGAAATGACGTGTCATGAAATGTGAAAATGCCCTTTACTTTCAACTGAGATACCAATGGCAATAACCTTCCATATCCACTAAAGCTATTTCAGTGGATCAGCGCTGCGGGTTCATTGAAAATGTTCAATAATCTTTTTGAACAATCTTACCACAATCTTTTATGAACATTTTTTTTTACTTTTGGTATACCTTCGTATCTAACTTTTGTACTTCTATTTTCTTGCTTAGAAAATTTAGGATTTAATATTCGTAACTTTTCTCTCAGTTAACAGTTTCTAAGTTAATATGTTTTGATATTTCATATTCATTTTTAAGTTTTTGTATTATATTTATATGAAGATTTTTTAATAAGTGAAATTTTGCCCTGTTTATTGTTACGTCTTGTTGGAGTTTGCCCTGAAAAAAATGCAGCTCAGCCAGTAGATTGTTTTGGGAGGAAAATAATAGGTTTAGCTGTCGACTGCCCTGTGGGTGGGAGCTGTTGGTTTTCCTTTTTTTTCCATCAGCTGTTTGATTCTCTCAGCTTCATTTGTTGCTTGTTTTACTTTATCTTAAAGCTCCTTATATGTATCTAATAGTTATTCTAGCGGTTTTTATTCAAAATAATACTTACATTGGATTATTTTTAATTAAAAGATTTAATCTGTAAGGATTAAACCATCCTGTGAAATGTAATAATATATCGAACTATATTAAGAAATTGAATGTTTCAGTTATATTTTTTACAAGAAACACAAATTCGTAAATGCGATAATTTACGTCTTTCCAGCCATTGGAATGCTGTAATTTTCCATTTCTCCTTTCAGCCGAAGGCAAGAAGCTTTTCGATTCTTATAGACAATTCAGCTTCTTTCGTTCAACATAATGTATTGTCTGATACCAATGGGCGTCTTATTATAGTGTCAGGACAGATAATAAATTAATGGCATTTTCTAATTTGTACTCCGCAAATATAGATGATCCAGGCTATTTTGAACGTTTTTTTTTCTTTTCCTTTTAACAGACTTAAGTTTATATTCATTGGTTTAAGGAGGAAACTTCCACTGTTGTAATGCTTTGGATCGTTTAGATTTATTCTCCTTCTAAAGAGATTATGGAATGTATTATCTCCTCAGATGCTAAGAAAGCCATTGATTGGGTTGAGTGGAATTATGTCGTTAAAAGTTCAGAAAATTTTAATTTTGGGCCCAATTTTTTTTCAATGGATTAAATTACTTTATTTATCTCCCTCCACTCAGGTTCCTACTTACTCTCATTACTCTAATGCACTTAAACATCATCCTGGAGCTAGACAAGGTTGTGCTTTGAGTCATTTGCTTGTTGATTTGGTTTTAGAACCTTTAGCTATTGCTTCTAATAATATCACTGGTATATTAAGCAGACGTATTACCCACAAATTTTCGCTTGATGTTGATGAGCTTTTGCTCTACATTTGTAATGTGAAGTTTTCTTTACCTTCTCTACTTTCTTCACTCTCTTGCTTATGTCAGTTTTCAGGATATAAGCTTATCTTTAATAAGAGTGATTTTTTCCTTTAAGTAATTTGGTATTATTTAATACTAACCTTAATTTTAAAATTGTACGAAATCATTTAACCTATTTGTGCATAACAATTACTATGAATTATAAATTCCTTTTTAAAGAAAATTTTTCTGCACTTCTGAGTTATGTTAAGAAGGCACTATCAAGTTGGTCAACCCTCTCTTTATCGTTCATTGGCTTAATCAATTCTATGAAAATAAATATGTTGCCTCGCTTTTTCTCAGGCCATACCTGCTTTTATTTCTAATTACGTTTTTTTGATTATTTGGATTGTATTATATCCTCTTATATATGGAATAATAAAACCTCGATAAAATAAAATTCGTCTATAAAAGGTAAGAAGAATGGAGGTTTAGCCTTACCCAGTTTTAGGATTTATTACTGAGCAGTCAATATATGGGATATTACGATTTTGTTATATTTATCAAGTGGACTGTGGGGTCTGGGTTTCTTCAGAAGCTAACTCTAATTTTGTAGTTAAACACACTTTGAGGATTTGGGGATAATTTATTAAATATTTTAGCTTATTAAGTTTTTCATATTCCAGTCCCATTTTTTCTAAAAATGATGGACATAATGACGGAGAAGCTTCACTATTCCATGTTTTCGACTCGTCCGATCCTGGAACAACTTTGGAAGGAAGCATTTCAACGATTTTCCATGCTTTTTAAAGAAAAAGTTTAAACCTAATCCTTTGACTGCCATATTTGCTGTTGTTGGAAAAAGTGACATGGTTTTGGAGGTACATGTTTTTCATATTTTTGCCTTTAGTTCTCTTATAGCCAGGAGGGCATTGTTGCTTAAGTGGAACGATGCCACTCCGCCTACTCCTACTCATTGGTTACAAGGTGTTGCTTAAATTTAGAGAAAATTCGCTGTTTAATTTCTGAATCTGGACTGGAATTATTTTTTATCATTATGGGGACCTTTTTTGAATTATGTTCAAAATCTTTGATTTGCTATTAAGCACAGATGTTGGTTAATAACATGTTTTGCTATATGTTAAGGATTTCTTTCCTTGTCTATTTTTTAACCAAGCTACTGATATTTTTCTCTGGTCGTGGGTTTAGATTTTTTGTCTGTAATAACATTATTTATTTTCAATTTTATGTTCAAATTCAATTTATATGGATATGGGGTAATTACACTTTATCTGTGATTTCAAAATATTGTAGTCGATATATATATACCGTGGATATCTTACAGTACACTGTATTCTTTTATGTATGAAATTAATAAAATATAGTTAAAGAAAAGAGACGCTGGGTCATGAGATCTGAAAATGCACTTTAATTTCAACTGAAATATTAATAGCAAAGATCGTGCATATCAAATAAGACAATTTCAGTGGATAAGTGCTGTGAGTTCATTTAAAATTTTCAATACTCTTGTTAATTTACAACAGCTTAGAAGGTCAGTGCTAAGCTGTTTACAGGCTCTTATTATCAGGGTTGCTCCACTCCATCAAGAGGCATTGAGTCAACGCCATTCATCTTGCCAATTGTTCAATGCTTTGAGTTGCAGATGTGTTCAATAAATATATATTGTAACTTTAATCCTATTCGTGTGACAGCGAAATTATGCCTCTCTGTAAACACAATTGATCGTGACTTGGCATCACCGCTTTTTTAGCTTTTTGAAAAAAAAACAACAACAAATGGCTAATCCAATTGCAGAGTTCATTTATGTCGGAAGCAACTGGACTCTGGCTTTTAAATAGGTAAGCATCTCGGGTACACCTGAATTCAGAGGAACCTTCCGATGAGGATGACTATCCAATCATGCGTGAATATGTTGAAGCCGCGGTATGATCACTGAAGTGCGGGGTCAGCAGGTGTTAACAACATAGTTGCTGAACTGATAAAGTATAGAGGGGAGTCAACTATAGACATGCTTCCCATCACCTGCAATACGATCTGGCAGACTGGTCAATGGCCGACCTCTTGGACTCAGTCGATGATTATTATGCTTCCCAAAAAAGGCAGTCTTCAATTTTACCAGAATTACTGTACACTCAGTGTGATCAGCCATGTACGCAAGTTAATGCTCAGAATTGTCTTGAACAGACTGAGTCGTTAGGCAGAACACATCTTTGCCGAAGAAAAAGTAGGCTTCCGTAAGGGCAGAAGCACCACTGAACAGATTTTCAGGCTCTGCGCCTTCTGTGAGAAAGACATTCAGCACCTGAGAGAGTACTACCACGTCTTCCTATACCACAAGAAAGAGTATAACAGAGTCTGGCATGATGCCTTATGGGCCACTATAAGGAAATTAATAATGGGGCAGTAGCTGATTCATACAATCCATCAGATTTACGCCAAGGCAACCAGTGCAGTACTCGCTCAGAGCAACATCGAGGAGTGGTTCCACACCTCTGTAGGAGTTCGACACGGCTACCAACTTCCCCCTCACTCTTCAATATCTTCCTGGAGCCGATCATGAGTTTCGTTCTTGACGATCATGTGGGCACAGTCAGCATCGGAGGGAGAAACATCACAAACTTAAGCTATGCTAACGACATTGGTGGACTTGCAGGAAAAAATGAATGAACTTGCCAACCCGGTCAGCTATCTTGACAGAGCCTCCACGAAGTTTGGAATGGAAATAAGTGCCGAGAAGTCCAAACTCAAGGCAAATACCAACAGTGCCATCACAACAGACAGCTCATTCCATGATCAGAAACCTGAGACAGTGCAGCATTTCAAATACTGGGTGTAATCATCAGTGATGAAGGATCAAGATCAGAAGTCCTGGCAAGAACCGCACAGACACTGACTACACAATCCAAACTCAAGACAATACGGAGGGACAGCAACATCACCATTAAGTAGAATATCAGACTCCTGCGTGCATTGGTATTCTCTATCTTCCTGTAAGCATGCGCATCATGTAATCTTACATCAGAATAACAGAGGAAGATAGTTATTGGAAATGAGATTCTATCCCAACATCTTCGGCACCTCATACATACACCACATCAGAAACAAGATAGTCTGCAATACAATCCAGCACCACATTGCCCCCCGCCAAGTGTGAGGAAAAGAAAGGTGAGATGGTACGGCCACGTAACAAGGTCCAGTGGCCTTGAAAAGACCGTTCTACAAGGAACTGGGGAAAGGTAAGGAAAGAGAAGTGAACAAAGGTAAAATGGACGAACAGCATTAAAGAATGGACAGCGAATACATTTTCAGTTACACAGGTGCTGCCACACAAAGGCGATAGATGGAACAGATTGGTGCCAATTGGTGTCAATGGTGCCAATGACGGGGTCAGGACGACTTCGCCAGGAGTTAATGGCTCAAGTGAAGGCATGGCAAGGCATTCAGGTAGTAATAAAAACGAACAACATCCAGCACCATGGAATGAAATCAAAACTACGAATTAAATCAAAAGCAATAGGATTGCTTCTTAGTGATTTCAGTAAACGGTAGTATCTACAGCGTTTTGAAGTATAATGTTGATTGGAATATTTGCGATTCTTGTGCCAATGTTTGGTCCTTTTCTATATCCAAGGAATCCCTATAGGTATTTGTGCATCCGTGCTGAGTATTGTGGCCGTTTCAGATGTGAAAGGTGAATTTTCAAATAAAATTAGTAACACAAATCAATCACTTAAGATGAACTGATTCTGACATATTTATATCTAAATAAGAACAGAACCATTATGCAAATGCAAAGAAGATATGTCACTAGAGAGAGAAACTCACCATGGCATCTTATGAAAACACTGGACCAATCCGGTAGGGTTCAGTTAGCATTTATATTCACCTTGATTTGTTCGCCCTCTATCGAGCTCTCGATGAAAGTGCAAAAGTGGGTTTTTGTTCGAGATAATCGAGTTTTTCAGCGCCGTGGGCTCATCGCGCAGAGGTAAGTGGCTGAGTCAGAGATTATGGCGGTCTTAATTGATAGTTCGGTAAACTTTTTACTGTTGTTATAGGAAGCAAATAATCTGTCGGTTACACCTTCACCTCGATATACTGTCTCTCCGACAATCTGAAACAAATACTGTGGTCTCTGTCTGGTGCGCTGCCTGTACCAGAAAACTTTCGGCAATGCATTGTTTGTTTGCAGAGTACAGTTTACTGTAATATTACTTCCTTCTTCGAACGTCATTGCAGCCACTGACTGTTCCACAGAGTTTTGAAGGCTCCAATCTAATAGTAAAATGCAAAATAGATCATAAGCTCTACTTGAAACAGCACGGTTACATAAAGAGAAAAAAAAAAAGTGCTTACGGAGAATTATCGTGTTCTGCAATATTACAATGAAGGAATATCTTACCCAGAAGGAACACAATAATGACGACCGGCGTGAGACAGTTCTGCATAATCACTCTGTTTGAGTCCGTACTCGCGTGATCACACAATGGAGACTCATTGCCAGTGGAGAAATACACATACCTTGGCGAAACCGACCAATCAGAACAGGCAACGCAGGTGTTGAATCACCAAAGACACAATAGAAAAAAAAAGGCGTTCAGTCGCAGTGCAGGAAATGAAGTTCTGTCAAGGCCATCGCAGAAGTGCAGTACAAAGGAGTTAAATACCCGTCAGTTGCATTTAACATCACAGCACCTCTCAAAGGCAAACGATTGCGGGAAACCGGCAATTTTAATGGAGAAGAATGCTAACAAATTGCGCTTGCACAAGGAGACAGAGGGTGCGAGAAGGTTAAAAGGGTGGGTTACGAAGCGCGGTTGCTATAAAAGATGAATTAACGGTCTTTACTCTCTCTGTCGTATGTTTCTGTTGAACGTAGCGATTCCGGAGACGATCTGAAAAGCAGAGCTGAGGAAGCAGTACAACGCACAGCGCATGGTACCTTGACATTTTCACTTCCACCCTATGCAAAAAAATTTTCGCTGCATAACTTATCAATTAACTTAGCGGATGGAAGTGGTGATAAATTGTGTGCAGGCTGTTAAGATGTAAAAAGGCCCTGACTTTCATGTAACATCTCTTGGAACAAAAAAAAAAGATACAGTCCAACAGATGGCAGCAAAACGTATGCTATTCGCTCATTATGACTGTCCTTTCTTGGATTTGCCAAGAAATTTCTACACCCTCCGGCTGCTCCCAACGTTTTCGTCTTTTAGAATTGACATGTGAACTGAAAACAAGCAATTCCTCCGGATAAACTCTTGACAAGTGGCGTTCTCGCATCTGATTAAATGTTTATTTTTCTGGTTAATCTGGTTTGAAATCTCAAAATAACCAGGTTTTTCAACATGAATGATGTATATAATGGATCAATCCATATATCTAGATATATATATGTCAGGATTAAAACAACAATATTTCCTTTCGGCGAAAGTTGCGACTCGTCAGGGAATTTCGACCTAATTGATTTGAATTAGTAACGGATTGTTTTCCTGAAGTAGAGACTCAGAAGTAAACCAGATCGATATCTTGTGTCTTGTGACTGTTCAGCAGGATATGATGTTGTACCATCCCAGTGGACGATACCCGCAGGTTTTGATTAACTTCTCATGCGTCACTGACGTCAAAAAGCAAGTCTAATTTTGGGAACAGTGGCATGCGATGGATTGTCACGGGCTGTTCTGTTTGTCCTTCATACTCGGAAAAAATAAAGGCTTTTTAAAAGTTATCATAAGATATGTGTGATCAGAAGTACCTGGTGTGTTTTTTACACATTTTAATCATTTTAATGAAATGCACCAAGAGACATCTCATTAGTTCAAGTAGCACCAGAAGAGGTGATAGTTTTTTTTTTCTTTTTTTTTTCTTTTGTCTCCATGATTATTCGAAACAGCCAACCCAAATTTACCCTGTTGACAACAACTGCAGGAAATGCTCATTCAGCGTAATTCACTACTGCTCGTTTTGCTGATGAATTACACGAGTTGAGGAGCAGTAGCAATTGACTATGGCAGCTGGGCAGTTAACATTGCTGTCCTGTCGCAAACACTGTCAAAACTCATGGAACATATAACAGTGAACAGAGTCCCTGAACGATTTTGAAACTGTATCGCTGCGTTTTAACATGTAAGGAGTTGTGTTCAATAAAAATATATCTGCGAGAACAATTACAGATCGTTGATAATAAATTAATATTTATTGTCAATTAATCCACGAGTAATCGGAGACTTACTATTTTTATTTAAGTTTATATTCACAACATCAGTTTCTCGGACTGAATTTTGCTCACCCATCAGCACACCTCAATTCTAATCAACACGCTGAAAACCTGGGTCTCATTACTCCAAACCTGCAGCTGGATCAGAACGACTCAACGGGAGACCGCCGTGTGTACGAATTGGAAATAACATCTCATCCTGGTTGACGAGCAATTGTGAACACTTCAACGATCACCCAATTCTCTACACTTCCTGCAAGCACGATTCTGTGGAGAGGCAGATCTCTAAAGCCATCTTTAATTTTGAAGACGACATAAATATGGTTTGCATTGTTTCAGGTAGTGACGAAGAGGATCCATAGAGATTGTCTGTCTGAGTGTTGTCGCAGCACGAACCTTCTCACTAGGACGATCATTTCATGTTGGACTTCTGTAATGTAAACTGAAGGAACAATAAAAATCCTTACTGAGGGATCAAAAGTGGAAAGCTTGAGCAATTTCGAATGTCTGGGTGTCGATATCGTTTTGGATTTATACTGGACACCATTAAAAAGAAGGCACTACAGTGGCTAAATGCCACAGGAGGCTTGATATGATTTGTTCTGCTACCCAACACTCATGGTAATTTCAAGTGATGTATCATAGTGATCATTTAAACTGTCTGAATCAATATCTGGTATGGTGGGATAACTGCGCAGGAACAAATAAAAACAGAAAAAAATAACTGCAAAACTTTTTAAACACAGCCAGCATCATCATTGACACAACATCCCCAGCATCCAGGATATTTGCAAAGGGCAACGCCTTGAAATGATCGCTTGTTTTATTGGCCACTCCTCGCAAAACCCCACCACCAAACACATCTCCTCACACTCAAATTTTCAGGAAAACGTGTTTCCCCTCTGCAATCAAATTTCCCAATGGAAGATCAAACTAAAACTCTGCCTTCGTATCACTTCAATCACGCTTTGCACTGCTTATTTATCTATCTATCATATATGCACTTGTTGTAAAACCATAATTGGTATGCATTGGGGCAGAGAGTAAGTGGAGATTAAATGGGAGAGCAATGAATCTTTGCTGCAGCAAAAGATGCAATAGCAGTCTTCACTAATTTTGATTTCTCGCAGAACGTAGAGACGGAAGATTTGATCTGAAAAGCAGAAACAAGGAAGCAGCACGACGCACGACATTTTGTTGTGTTCACATGCAGACTATGAAAAGTAACGGTTCTCGAAAGGGCTTACCAGTTTAGCAGCAGCATGGAAGTGGTGGTTCATGGTGAATTGTCTGGTGATACGTGAAGGTGGTACTGAGTTCTATATAACAGCTTCAAGAACAAAGAAGATATATTGCACCAGTTGTCAGAAAAGCTGAAGTAACGAATTCGCTTATGAGTGCTGTTTTTTCTTGGACTATTGGAAAAGCTTTCAGGGCAACGATTTTTTCTCCGTAACTGCTGACAAACTATAAACCAGCATTTGATATAGTACTTTTCCCTCCTGGATCTGAACTGAAAAATCTCTATGATCAAGTTGTTCAACATCAAACTGACGAATATCAAGCATCGAAAGATGTAAATAGATATATACGTAAGGAGATAAAGCAATATTTCCTTTTGAAGAATGTTGAGAATAATCGGGGAATTTCCCGCCTAATTTACAGGAATTTGTCACACACCTAATTTCTGAGGAAGTGACTCAAAAACAAATAAATGCAACCAGAACGAGCTGTTCAGCAGAATATGATGTTGTACCACTTCAGTGCGCGTTTTCCGCCAATTTTGATTAATGGCTCACAAATCACTGAGATCAAAAAGCATGTCTCGTACTTTGGGAACTGTGGCATGCGAGTTCTTCGTCTTGGGCGCATGCGTGCTTCGGTAATCATCGGCAAGAATGGAAGTAATTTTTGATCATGATAAAATATGGTATCATAAGTGAACAAAATCGCCAGTAAGAGAAGGCTAGCAGAAAACTGCAAATGAACTCTTTTGAGCAATATCATGGATCGTACGGCCATAAGGAAACATCTCAACTTATGATGTGTTGAAATTCTGACATTGCCAAAAGCATGGTCTTAGAACGTGCTGTCCACCTCACCTTATGCTGCAGTAAATAATCGTATATCATCATATCAAAAAGGTTTTCACCTGCATTTGAAGTCATGTTTTGATTCAGCGCCGATCTCATACTGTGCATGTGATGTGCATAATTGACGTAGAATGGAATGGGGTCAAGCTGTTCTTGTAAAGTGACAAATAATATGTTCTGCCTGACATAGAGATTTGCTGTCCCATTCTTTATGGTGGATTGTGCTGATTCGATGCTGCGACTCATAGGAGTGATTATTTTCCTCATTTTAGCCATATAAGCGAACTGAGCAATGCCTAACAATAACCCTGCAAAAGTAATCAGTCAGATGGACCAAAATGTAATACTATCACTGTAGTTGTGTTCCCTTTAATTCATTTTGTCTCCGGGATTAACCCAACAGGAAACCGGACTTTGCCATGTGGAGACTAACTTCTAGCAGCAAGAAACATCCGGCGTAATTCACCAATGCTCGTTTTGCTGATGCAGTCCAGGTGTTGAGAAGTACTTGCACCTGTGCAGCTGACCGACTCCGCGTGGTATTTGCTTGCGAAGACTAAATTGAGAGAAAGGGAATGAATCTTCTCACAACTACTGATTACGTTTCTGCATTGCAGCTCTGTTGCAAACAATGTGAAACATCCATGGGGCACGAAACAGTGAAGCGATTCTCTGAATGTCATTGTGAACTGCTCAAAGGGGTTTTAGCATAGAAGATAACATGCAACATACGGCAATGAGGTAATATATGATAACAATATAAATGATATATCTGAGAGCAATTTCTACTAGTTTATCATAAATTATTATTCATTGTAATAACTTATGTTGAAGGTTACTTTAGTTTGATTACTCATTGCGAGAAAAGGTAATACTGTATAATAAACTTTCTATCCTGGGAATCTGTACAGTTTGTCCAATAACTCAATCTAATGCATCAGTCCCTGGTGAAGTGTGAAGCTGTTATAGGTCTACGTTCTTGCCTAACTTCTGCAGCTGCCTATATGATCTTTGTGAACGCTTTGAAGTGATCAGTTAATATCATGGACTCTGTCAGATAGCTACACTGAAAACAGACGCAGGATCCAATTTCACTGTAATTGATGTAATATGGAGAGAGTTTGTACAGCATTAACCAGGATCACATACAAGGGCACTGCCTTTTCGCGAATAATACAACGTGATCAAAGTCAGTGGCGTTGGAAACTTTAATGTAATCTTATGACAAAGACGACATACCACGTCCTCTAATTCATAAATGAAAAACTACGTGAAACAAACATTCACAAGATCAGACAGTATTTGGTCAGTGCGAAGAAGAGTTCCTGTTATTCATCATATACCTAATAATCTCTTCCACTCTTTAACGAACCAGTGTAATATGCAGCTTGAGGGATCATAGTGCAAAGGATACCCAAGTATTAAAAAATATTGAGCCCTGCAGCATAAACAGATGATTGCTGTATCTAATATGCCGAATTTAAACTAACATAAGCAAGACATAGGAAAATGTTTTCACAGTGATATGTGTTGCTTCCGCTGCTATAATGTCACCTAAGGACGATGTTGACTCAGTATTAATCGTCTGGTTTCATATTTCCTCTCAGATAGGGAATAAATTCAAGCATATCTAGAAAACGAAACAATTTTTAATGTAAATACCTGTGTGCATCGTGACTGTTTCATTTTATCTTTTGACGAAGCATTCTTTTTCAAAAACTCAGAATAAGTAGACATGTCTAATATGTGGATAACGTAAATGAAACCGTGTTTTTCATCATTTATTATTAGTTAGGACAACGAAAAAGGTGGGGAAACAACTAAGGTATCAGTAAATGGCCGCGTCCCAAGTTAAACACAGTATCTCAGTGAATTCTACTCAGTTGGGAAATAAAAAAGTTCCTTCGATTTAGGATGAATTATTTAATTTTCGCCGAAATGCTCCTGTAGCGTCTGTGCCCCTTATTTACCCCAGTTCGCCTAGGGTGGACCGCCGTCACCCCGCCAAACGTGTAAATGCGTTGTAATGCCCCTTGGTACATGTTCGCAACACAAATATCAGAAATACACCAAAGGCGAGTACATAATTACACCTTCAGCTATTGCATATTAATGGGTGAGTAGAAACAGATAAACTAAAGGCGCCAAATCTGTAAGATTATAATTTGTGCACATAATGTTTTAATACTTTGATGCTGACGCCTCCGGTTCCATACAAAACAACCTTGCGAGCCTTTGACCACCGTTCGAACTGGCGACTTACAGTATAGGCCGCTCTGGAACCGCTGTCCGTTCCTCGCACGCACGTCCTCCTCGCTCGCCTCCCGAAAAAGACCGCGAACCCCCGCACTGCTCACACATATAAGACAGCAGAACGTTCTCCATTGGTTAATTCCCTCTTATTTGCAGTTATAATCCAGGTAATCCACTGAAGAACCCATTACGGCATTGAGTAACATTATAGAGGAACGATTCCATTATAACACTAGAGCGAAGCCATTTCGTTAACCTGAAGAGTTGGCACCCCAGTTAATGATACTGAGATCCCTGCATTCTCCCGCCATAGAATTTAGTCATGCCGTCATGACGCTCCAATAATTTTGCCAACCCTTCCTGCAAAACACAAAGCCCATCCCAAGTACAGAAGCAGCGACATAACTCCCCAAACGTTTGGAGATCACACCCTGTTCCCCTGGGTGCTCGATATGACAACTATCTGGGGAGTGACTACTTCACTGACACCTGCGCACTCCCTCTTCTAACTCCTCCACCTCCGACATTACAGGAGACTCATGGAATCTATGACGCGAACCGCCCCGCGAGCGATCACCAAAGTTCATCTGCACCGCGGAATCCTCTATCTCTTGATCAGGTCCTCATCCTCCTCTCCAACGCACTGTGGGACCCCCGACGGCACATCACTAACCCCCTTTAAACCGTCTAACCAAGTGGGGGAAGGGTCAGGAGCCTCCCCTTTCTTCACCGAGGCCTCAGTGAACGGCCAAATGCACCAATCGTCGCAGTCACCATCCTCCGATTCAGCATCCCTCACAGTGTCTGTGCCCAGACACGTCTCTGTCGGTGGAGGCGTGGACGCAAAGTCCTTGTACGAGGTGCAGCCGGCACCTCTGGCTCCCGCTTCCTGTACAATTCGCCACAGCGGCAACAGGTGATTCCGATGGAGAATCTTGAAGGGTCCCTTCCCATTCCCGGGCCGCACTCGGAAAACCGATAGGTTGGGCAACTGACTCTCCACCAAATAAGGCGTGCCCGAGCAGAAATCTACCAGCTTCTGCTTCCCAGGTAATCCCAAATTCCTTCTGGGGCTCGGTCTTTTGGCATGAGTTGGCAGAACTTGACTTTATGGTCATACCTCATCTTATTTCCCCGATTCTGCTTGGCGGCCGCCTCCACAGCCAGCTCATAAGACCTGTGTAGCTCTTTCTTCAAATCAGACACGCACTTCAAGTAAGGCTTTAACGGTACTTCACCCGGTGCAGTCCCGAAACAGCGGTAATTGTGCAACCTTGCCTCGCGCCCGAACATCAGAAAAATGGGGCAAGTACCCATCTCGTCATTGCGTGTACAGTTGTAACTGTGAACCAGATGTCCAATATGTTGTTTCCACCGACACTTTCTGCTGATTGCCAGAGTACCGAGCATGTCTGGCAATGTCCAATTAAACTTCTCCGGCTGTGGGTCGCTTTGCGCGTGATAGGACGTGGTCCTCGATTTCTCAATTCCCAGCATATCCTGTGGCTCATAGATGAGCTATTTTCAACGTCCCGTCCCTGGTCACTGTGTATCCACCGGGGAAGGGCATACTGCACAAAATACCTCACCCATAACGCTTTCGCCACCGTAATCGCCCTCTGTTCCTTAGTAAGGAACACTTGAGTATAGCTTGTGTAATGATCTGTGATGACAAGACATTCACCGTGTTGGTTGTTTCGTGTTCTATGGCCAGGAAATCCATACGCAACAGACCCAAAGGCACCGCACTCTGCAAGTATGACAAAGGAGAAGTCTGCACATGCAGAATCTTCAGACGTATGCAATGTATGCAGGATTAGCAGTACTTCGTCGACCTTTGACCTCATTCGAGACAAATAAAACCGGACCAGCAACCCATAGGTCCTCCCTCAAGTGACCGGAGTCATCATTCAGTGACTTCATCACAACATTCGGTACTTCTCAGGAACGAACAGATGCCAACGTCGAGGTCGGTCCGGGGATGACGTTTCCTGTATAACATTTGGTTCTTCAACCTCAACCGACTCCATTCTCTCAGTAACAGAGAAATTGAGCTGTGCTGTGTCTTCTCAACCTGGGCCAAGTCCCTCTTCTTTACTGCATCCTAAATAGTACCACTGCCAGTGTTATCTCGCTGAGCAGCTGCCACGTCCCAGGACTCAACTCTGGCAGCTGTGTGGTCTTCAGAGCAATCATGTCACAGTAATCTTGGTGTAGCCCGTCATCGGACGCCCCCAATGAGCCAACTGCACGATGTGGCACAATCACCTTTTCCTCAGCATGCACGGTGAGAGCAAACTGACACAGGACCTTCACCCCGGATGGAGAAATGGTCTCCCACATCTCGTCCCTCTCCAGGACTTCATGCCTCCTTCTGGAGAGGGGGTCTGCATCGACGTTCGGGCTACCCGGGCGATGATTCATGCTAATATCTTATATACACACAGGGCAGTCAACCACCAATAACCGGTGGCGTCCAGTTTCGCCGAGTTCAACAGGCTGGTAAGCGGGATTTTTCTGACCGCACCACAAACTTGGCTGGGTAGAGATAGTCACTCAACTTATCCACCACTTCCCATTTCACCGCCAGAAACTCCAACTTGTGAGTGGGAGAGATCCTCTCGGAGCGTGATCAACTCCGGCTGACAAACGATACTGGCCTCAGCCCGGCGCCCAAATCCTGATTCAAGACGGCCGCTTATCCCTCCCAAGGGATCAGTGTGTAGAACATAGGGCAATCAGGGGTCCGCAAAAGGCAGCACTGGCACCTGAGTCAGTATCTTCTTTCGGGACTGAGAAGTCACTTCACGTTGGTCACCCGATCACTGTCCGAGGGCTCTGAAAAGTTTAAATGCACTCCAGCCTTCCGTCCTTTAAGTCCTTACCATTTTTGTCCTAGAGGAGGGCAGCCACGCAGAAGGTGGTTCGAGGGATGGCTCACCTTGGCGTAGCCATTCACGAATATCCTGTAGTATTCACAAAGCCACAAGAACGAGTGCAGAGCGCTCTGAGTCTGAGGCCTCAGCCAGGTGGTCATTGCTTCGATCTCAGTCGGGTGTAGCTACTCTACTTCTCAAAATTTTATGTCTATCATAGCTAACAGACATCTGGCAAAACAAGCACGTCCAGGGAAAGATTAAACCCTTCATCCTTCAGCGGGTTGAGCACCTTCATTAATCTCGCTTCGTGTTCCTCCAAGGTGGATACAAATACTATCAGATCGTCCAAATATACCAACACTTCAAGCAAATTCATATAGCCCACGGTTTTCCTCATGACCTCTGGAAGTTGGCAGGACCCCGGTATGCCATGGGGCATCCATTCGATCTCGTAAATTCCCAGAGGGTATATAAAAGCCGTCTTCTCCTCATCTATCTCACTCATTAGGATCTGGTAATGTCCACTCCTCAAATCAAACACGCTGAAACACGTCTCCCCACTCAGACAGGCCAGCGCCTCTTCGACCGTGGAGACCGTATACTGGTCTGGGATGGTGCGCTTATTCAGGGTCCGATAGTCCACACAAATTCGAATCTTCCCGTTTTTCTTCCTGGCCACGACTATCGGGGACGTATAAGGGCTGCGAGACTCCGTAATGATCCCAACTTCCTTCAACATACACAAATGCTGCCGCACATACTCGATGTCTGCAGGGGCCATTTGCGAGACCTTTCTCGAAACGGGGTGTCCTCAGTCACCCGGATGGTGTGGTGAGTGTTCCTGGAACAGCGCACGTCAAACTCGTCTAGAGAAAAATCATCTTTCAGCGTCAATATCTTCTCCACCATCATCCACTTTCAACTGTCCAGCGCAGGCGAGACACCAAAAGTCTCCTCCAATGTTTCTAGCTACTCCCTCCAGAAAACCAAGGGTTTGCTACCTTTCACGTCTTTAACTGCTTCAACTGCCAGCCCTCTTACACTGGCAAATAAACCCTGCTGCTTCATTTCCTCAGAACACTGGAGCTCACGCCTCCAGTTCCAACCACAACGACCTTCCGAGCCTTCGGCTGTCTTCCGAGCTGCCGATGTTCATTATCCGCAGCCCTGGAATCGCTGTCCGCTCTTCACACGAACATCCTCCTCGCTCGCCTCCCGAAGAAGACAGCGAACTCCCAGTCAGCTCACACATGCAAGATAGCAGATCAATTCTCCATTGGTTAGTTCCCCCCGTATCTGCAGTGATAACCCAAACATTCCAGATACAGAAACCCATTGCAGCTTTGAGTAACATTACAGAAAAGTCATTTCATTATAACTATCCAGACAAGCAATGTTGTTTACCTGAACAGTTAACAGCACAGTTAATATTACGAGAGCCCTACAGACCAAACTTACTTTTCTTCCTCAGCTGTTTTTTGTCTTTTTTAAACATGCAAAATCTATCGATCACCTGGAAAAGACCGTCAAGATAATTTGAGTAAACTGTTAGGGCAATAAAAGGGCTTTGATCTCCCGTGTAAAAGTTTTTTTTTTAATTTCCAGACGTCCAAATTGTGCATGCATGTATTGTAAATTTTGGCCAACATTTTATGGCTTTGTACCCCAACTCCAGCTTGTTGCTTGAATAAATAATACATAAATACATAACTATCGGATAATAAATATCTAATTAACTGACTGAAAACGTAACAGAAATAGATAAACGAATAAACACATGAGCAAATTGTCAGAAAATAATTAAATCATTAGAAATATTATTAAAGTAATCAATAAACAATTGATAACACAGACGAACAGATAAATAGATAGTTCTGTAGATAAAAACATAACAATAAATAATCAAAAAACAAACGAATATCTAAATGCTTTTGAAATAATTGAGCAGCTTCAGAGTTAATACAGCTTCTCATGATGATACAGCAAAAATTATTCAACTACTTTTGGAAGGTGAGACTACTCTGGAATATACCAAGGCGATTCGTAAATCGAGTTACTTCCAGTCCCACGAGCTTTACTGTTCAATTACTTGTATGTTCTGAAGCACAACACTCCTGTCAAATAATATCGCGCATATGTTATTTTGTTGTCTATTACTGAGATTTTCAAAATGATCTTTCAAAACACAACGCTCTCGTTGCTCAACATTCAAGTAGTACAAAAATACAGACTGTTAGACCAAAAAGTAAATTTGAAATCGAAATACTGTCGCAAACGTCGCCGTTTCATGCTGTTTAGAGATTTATCACGCGAAACATGGAGTGTCGAAAGTGTAATGCAAGAACTGCCCAACTAAGGAGCAATCCGTTTCTGCTTCTGAACACACAGATACTTCTACTCCCGTGCTGTGAACAAATCAATTCATATATGGCCAAATAAAGGAAATGGAATTTGATATGCGGTTAGAGTGAATTTTGGTTTCACCATTTACCTTTTGTTGGTGAATTTTGGATTCATTAGCAGAAGCAATTTTAAGGAGCTACCGCAATGCACTTTAAAGGGTTTCATCGTACTAGAAAAATACAAATACCGTGGGCATTTAATTTAATTTATCTGTCTTCTATAAACGATGTACATTTTGTAAGTCCAAATTCATCCGACCTCGCACCGAACATATGAGTTGCAGGGCGTACAAATTGTTATTTATTTACTTAAATACTCGTAAGTTTGTTTGATTGTTTACTTTATTAATAATTATACGTTGAAGAATGTTCTCGTTTTGCACTTCGAGGGACGCACATCTGCAATATTCTGGTTAAACCCTAACCTAATATGCTACAATTTTCAATAATTAATCAGCTTATCAAAGCCAGCTGGACTTCGGTTGTTGGAGGAAATCAGAGAACCTAACATCAATTCCGCGTGGTCTGTGCGAAGTACAAGAATGTTTTGCTAGCCAGTACGCTACTGTGTAGCTGTTTGAACTCTACCTCCTTTTATGAAACTCGAGGGAACTATTTTTTCCCAAAACTGTTGTGGACCCTCATCGTTAATCAATCACCATCGATTATCTAAGTTTGAAGTTGACTTCCTGGCCATCGCCACCATAGTAGCTTCAGCAGGCTTCGAGATATTTCTCTTGCTGTAAGACTCCAGCAACAGCCTTTGACGTCATGGGATTTTGAAAGCATATCCCTCTTCGCGAACGTTCTTCTCACAAGTTCGACCAGAATATTGTCATTTGATGCCGGCGGCGTAAATTTCGGTATTCTACCAAGCAAATCTGTTATCGCAACTGATTCCGTGTTTCGTGGCAGGCTGCTAGACGTCCCTAACTCTTTATTTTGCATATTTAGGAAGTAAACGACAAACCTTATATTTCAGCTTCAGGCCAAACATTTATACAGCCAAAGAATAAGGCGTTAAACGTGACGATATTGCAGCTATGCTTGTTCATGCTTAATATTCTTGTGGTGATACATATTCTAGTTGCAGGTTGCACGCAAAATGATTCCAAAATAAGAAATACTCTCTATTGCAGTAGCTGGTGAGAATGCAGCCCAGTTTCTCTTGTTGATGTTGATGTTTATTGAGAATTTTCTCAGCATGGAATTAACAAGAAACCGGCTTAATGGAAATAGTTCAATTTGTACTTGAACACATTAAACATTTGCTTCTGTCGCTCCGTTTCTGTACCGACCCTTGTACACAGTGTGGGCCTTTAAAGAACTTCTTAAGCAATTAGGTCAGAGCATTTATGATGTGGCTGAACATGTGTACATTGTAAATTAATAAATAGCTAAACATGCAGTTAGATAGATTGAGGACAACAGGAAAGGAAGCTCGGTAAAATTTAAGTATTATGCCGGAAATAGTTTCTGCTGGTTCCTGTTGTTTTCATCACAAACCGTTGGTATGATTCCTTTAAGTGCAGTATTAGCATATCGAGCAACCCATCTATCGGTGCCTCTCACCTTAAAGCCCTGACTATAGTGAAGGATATGGTGGCTTCCAACTATGAAGTTTTCTGTTGATATTGTGCATATTTCGCTGCCTTGTTTCCTAGCCACCGGTACTTCATCAGAGCAAAATGAAAAAGTGGCACATTACAACAAGCTGCTTGAACAAATCTTATCATTTTCCACATAACTTGTGTACCTTGATTACCATAATTTCATTCCGATCGGCAATTCATTTGAATTGTCAGTTTTCGAAGGTGTTTAGAACAGAGTCAATTCTGTTGGGCACATCGTCTCTCAAGGATGAAGTAGCTCTGGATTGAGCCAAAATTGAGACGGTGACCTGCTAGCCAAGACCACGGACTGCGAGTGCCCTGCTTGGATTCTGCTGGTACTGTCGGAGGTCCATGAAGGAGTACTCCAAAGTAAAACACTCAATGAATCTGTTTCGGTGCGCTTAGCCTTCCTCAGGGACAAACGTGAGTATGACAACAGGAGGGAAAGGTAAATATTACCTTAGCTTTCCGGAGTGAGATGAGATGCGAAAGGCTAAGAGGCCTTTCCGTCACTGAAGGAGCGAGTGACGAATGCGTCTGCGCTATTTTTGCAGACAGCGATTGACGTATGTACTGCATAGGATGCCAGCAGAGTGGGCGTAGAGGTGTTTGTTATCACGATCAGGACCCAGGTTTGCACGTGTCGCATTTGTCAGACACAACCTGTCACCCTATAAGAAAAAAAGTAACGAACACAGAATTTGGAATTCCTGGTATTGAGATGGGTTGTGGTGCATAAGTTAACTAACTCCTTCCATGGTGCCAAGTGTGAGGTGAGGACGGACAACAATCCTGTATCTTATACCTTATACCTTGCAATTGCGAAAAGTCACCGTCGGTGACTGACGGCGCTGTTTGCCTATGATTTCATACTGAAACATCGGCCGGGAAGTAGGAGCATTGATTGCGAATGAAAGGCTGGATAGGTGTCATAGAGTGGAAAAGCGTTCCCGTCCCAGGCGTGAAAGCCATGTATTAGTTTCCATCACGGTGAAAGCCGGGTAAAGGCAAGGCCGGATCGAGAGGAGCTTCTGATTGTTTCTACTGGCGCTCGTTGAAGCCATGCGTCAAGGAATACTGTTGGTCGTTCAATTGATGTATGCGGAAGTAAACGCTGCTGACGAAGGCTGTTCCGTTCTCCCAGGTGAAAAATGCGGCGCCAAAGGATCTGATTTGTATGGATTTTCTATCAATAGACCCGGATGCCAGGAACATTGCAAATAACATTTTTATTACTGATACCTACATCATTTATGCGCAAACGTCCCTTAACAAGGGTCAGTGGGCGTCACATGGAGCAAAAATGTTATAGGAGAATTATTAATTTATTGACGCCTCCCCAGGTGGATACACGGCGATCAGGGACAGGATTCTGATACTAAGCTCATATATCCGTTACTGATTCTGCTTGAAGTCGAGAAGTCAAGGACTGCGCCTTATCACCCGCATGATGATCCCTAGCTCAAAAGTTCCAATTGGACTTTGTTAGAGATGGGGATCAGCAAAAAAAAAAATAGAGTCAACACATTGGATACAGTTTTCAGGGTAAAACCAGAAGATGGGATGGGCATGCTAATATTGTCAATTGGAACTACGATCTACCTCTGAAGTTATATCACATTTTGTACGGTTCGTATATTACGTTGGACTCAGTAAGGCTGGTATTTAAAGGATTACTGTGAATGCAGAGTAGCGGAGCAGGGGGGCTGCAGGGTAGACGGGTATCCGCTTGAGTTACCTGGAAAAATCGGTGGTAGTCGATTGCATTCACAATGACCATAGGGTTGTTTCGACGGCACGGAGTTACTGTGCCACCCCAATAACTTCTGAGATTATCCGGTGAAGGAAGCTGTTGAAATGAAACTAGAGAAAGACGAAATTATCCCTATAAATAAAACTAAGTCGACTAAAAATTACGCGGAGCAACAGAAGCCTTATTGGAAGAAGACTATCGCATCAAGGGGGCAATGAACAGTCGTATATATTCCATAAGGCGAATTCCATTATCCCTGAAGTAGATGGCAGAGTCCGTAAGCGAAGCATCTCTGAACGTCTTTGTTGAACAGGTGGACCATTTGGGACAAAGAGATCACTAGACTCCGCCGCCTCCGATGATTGGCTTTCCGTGATTTTCGCAGGGAGTTCTTCAGCATGGCCCCAGAAAATTTCAACTTTTACAGACGACAATGACGCACAATTTTTTCAGTTAGCCAGAGGACTATAAGAGATTGGAACAGAAGGAGACGAGGAAGATTGAATAGTATTCAGCCCATCTGGCCTGCATTGTCATTGTATCATGGGTCATTTATTATCCCTATCAACTGTATTGTCCCCGTAACCTCTAACCCCTTGAATAATTTTAAACAAAATGAAAACAAAATAGGATCACACCACGTTTGAAACGCAGTCAATTTCGTGCGAATGGCAGTAAAGTCCACAAATTCGAAGACGCTTAGCTAATTAAATTCTTCCTCCTATCTGTTCTAAATCGGCATCCCTCTATTCTGAGTCAGCGTCTTCTTGTCCTAGACAGAGATGCTGATAACATCCTCTTTACAGACGCTCTGTTCATGCCTTTCAGTATTTGATGTCATTCAATGTGAAAATCCTTTAATTCTTCGGAATTCCAGCCAAAACCTGCGTATCGCCATCCAGTGCCAAGAGAGCTCTCCAATGCCAGGACATCTTTTCTGAGAAAAGCGGTCGAAAACTGAACGCAATTCTCCAAATGCGGTACTCCCACCTTGGGGCCCTTCTCTGGAAACGAAGGCTTTGAAAACCAAAGTGACCTGAGGTCGGGAATATGCCTTCCGAAGCGTGTTGCAGTGATGTGAAAAACCACTCTCTGGACTTAGTGATCAATCCAATGACAAATTTGTTCCAGACACGGCAAGTGTGGTGAAACTCATAGATGTAGTGGGGCAAATATAAATTCTCAGATAGCTAGATGGATGAAAGAAAATGAATGTTGGGATATGTAGGATGCAAAAGTTAAATTATTCTTAGAGTCGGTTAAATATTCGGCTCAGTTTTGTGTGCGAAATGCCAATATTGCACCGCAGTGTTCTGTTCTATATCAGATTCTCACTGGATTCAAGAAAATCATACACGCTCGGTGAAAAGATGATGTTATTGCTCTTCACAGGATCCATACATCAGTTCTTTTAAGAGTTTTGCAGCAGAAGCTGTCGACCACGTAATATTATCCAGCCAGATGCCGAGACAGAGAGACAGAGAGAGAGAGAGAGACAGAGACAGAGACAGAGACAGAGACAGAGACAGAGAGAGAGAGAGAGAGAGAGAGAGAGAGAGAGAGAGAGAGAGAGAGAGAGAGAGAGAGAGAGAGAGAGAGAATGAGAGAGAGAGAGAGAGAGAGAGAGAGAGAGAGAGAGAGAGAGAGAGAGAGAGAGAGAGAAGAAAGAATTGCACAGAGAGGGGAGACTGAGAATGGACTTCATAAAGTTCCATACAGACTTAATGCTGCACGAAAATTTGGAATATAAAAGTTGTATTGTATGTCGCAGTCTACAATAGGACATTTCATGCACTCTACCAATCCCGAATTCCAAAGTCTAATTTTAGAAGGAATGCTGTATTTTATTGGTAATTTTATGGGTATTGAAATGCCTCCATACTTTTAAGGATTCTTTAATGTGTCTGTTTTTTTCAAAATACCTCTGACTTGGAACAGTGCAGCAGTAAACTCATTCTGTATTGGGTGGGAATTTTTATGAGATTTGCCTTCGTCGCATCTTGTCCATGGTACTGACAATTGAATTTGTTAAAAGACAATTGTCACTCCAGTGTGATCATGCCTAGGGCATGGATGGGTATAAAAGAGCATGCTGCACGAAGAGCTCCGTCTCTGTTTCATTCAGTCATCACCGATCGATTGTTATCGATGTGGCAGCAGAGACACGTTCTTTTAAATCTTATATTGAGACACTGTAAGTTGGGCAGCCCGCTGGTGGAGAGGCTGACACAAAACTTTTCAGTATCAGAGACCCAAGTTCAATTTCTGCACTGTCTGTCAGGAGGTTGTAGGTTCAAGCCGTGATGCATAGATTTCCTCCGCGTATTTAAGTTTTTCTTATGGTCCAAACCCCTGCTAATGCATAGGATAATACGATATGGTAAATTTTGACGTGATTCGGTTTGCTGGGTCAAATCCGGTTGATTGGAGACCATAATAAAAGGAGGAATGATGTCAGTAATCACTTGAGCATTAAATTTTCACAAGGCTGTGCTTGCACACTGAGCCAAGCAGTATGAACATTGGAACAGAGGATCAACAAAGCGACTGCACATTTATAGAGTTAATAGCAGTCTAGAAATATATGAACAGGATATTTTCAGGAAATGGAGAAAAATATGTCCTTTTATTCCAGAATTGAGATCAAGATCTTTATCTTCACATTCTTCTTACTTTCAAGATAAGTTTATGTACATTACGTTTTCGCACTAAAACTTCGTTTGCAACAAAATGGGGAGAAATTACCGAAAGTCTGATACATCAATATTCATGTCATCAGGTCGGAAGGTACAGAGTGAGAACATGAAGTGTTGCTCCTCAAAACTGAGATCGTCCTCACCGCGGCAGTAGAAGAGCCCAAGTATCAAGAAATCATTATGAGAATGGGAAGTAGTATTGATATTTGTGATGATTTCGATATCGGCTTCTTGACTGTTCATTCAAACCTGGAACATCCGGATATATAGAGAATTCGGCCTCAATTGTTCCTTGTGAAATTGGATGTTCGATCTCCACACCTAGCGACTCAGTCTGTTCGTTTAGGCGGCAATATCTCACCCAGAATCTGCATCAGCACAGTTACACCACAGGTTGTTGTGCTTTGCACCTCTACTATACTTAAACATATGACTATGTGACTAACATCAGTTTAAGTGCCATATTTACATTTGCTCACAAAATAGTCTGCCGAATCAAATCTGATGACGAATCAGCATAGAGGAAAGAGCCTGAAATCTGTCTGAATTGTGCCACAACAATGCTATCTTACACAACGTGAACAAGAGATGATTGCTAATATCAGGTGGAGGAAACCTGAGGTACATGTACCAGACCTTATCAGGGGAATCAGAGTTAGAGAGAGTCAACAACTTCAAATTCCTTGGAGGACCGGCATTGTGTAGTTTCGAAGAAAGCGCAGCAGTGCCACTAATTACTGACGCCCACCACCCTGGACGGCCAGGTACATCAGCGATAAAGCATTCCACATCACTGAGATTCTCTACAGGGATCGTTGTCGCATAAAAGCAGCATCCATGATCAGGGACCGCCACCACCCAGGTCATGCTCCCTACTCGGTTTCCCATCAAGAAGAAGGTACTTAAGTCTCTAGACTCACGTCTCCAGGTTAAAGAAAATATCTTACTTCTCAAAAATCCGACTGTTGGACCAGTCTCCAGTCTGCTGTTCGAACTCCATATTTATTAAATGTTTTCTTTATAATAATAATAATAATAATAATAATAATAATAATAATAATAATAATAATAATAATAATAATAATAATAATAATAATAATAATAATAATAATAATAATAATAATAATAATAATAATAATAATAATAATATCATCGTCATCATTTTGCATTGTTGGGTGCTGCATTTCAATTACTGTTACAATCACTGAATTTCCTGAGTATGCTCACAAGAAAATTATCTCACGGTATTATACAGTGACTTCTATGTAAGTTAGCAGTAAATTTCTTAGGTTTTACGTTGAAAGTAAGAACTTCGAACATGGAACATTGTTTTGTGTGACAGAACGAAGATGCCCGATGAATGGCTCCCCAATCTAACTGTACTTCATTGATGCAGACTCGGCCGCAACTGGAGCATCAAAAAAAGTTGGTGTCCACGAAAAACAGGCAGGTAATCTACTACCTCATCTGGAAAGAGTATTTTTCGACCTGATTAGTGATGAGCGAGGATGTGAATGAGAAACCTTAGCACACAGTCCACGAGCAGGGATGAGTGACTGATTCCAGATTTATATGCAGTTGCGCATGTCAGTAAAGTCACAGTGAATGCGAACCCTGCAGAAAGCGGAAAATTTGGAAAGCTGGAGAGAAGTTATGCTTAGAGATGTGATTCGTGGACCATAGCGGAAGTTCCATATACACTGTCTTTTTCACTCTCACGGCAATGAGACGATGGGAAGTGGAGTAAATGGGCGTGAGGGCCGTGTCGATTTTAGGGGAAAGGAAACACTGTACTTTAAAGAATGGGGACATATAGAGTGTTTCTTTCCCTTTTATTGAAAACAATATTCTGAGAATGGATGCGGAGGTAGCAGTTTAAAAAAAGTTTACATTTTATCATCTTTTTTACCATTGAATATGTAGGAAGAAATATCGTGAAGAGAGCAGTGAGAGTCAATAAATCTATCAAATGTATCAGAACTGTGTGTTGAAGTCGTTGACTTAAATTCCCAGTGAAATATATTGCTGCTTTGTGAGATCAACATATGGTAGGTAGCTCCTGGAATCGATGTGAAGTTCTGTCTGATCAGAATATTTTCTGAGTACTTGTTTCACCAATGTACGGTCTGTTCTTCCGCCACTCAGTTCAAAATGTTAATCCATAGTTCTTGACACTGTGGTAAATTGAGATTTGAGCATGAATGCTCCATGAAATTAAACAGCACAGTAGTCATGAAATTAAATGTTGGTGTGAGCATGCTTAAAACGACCAACAACCAAAAATATGCAGGAAATATATGAGAAAGTGCGAACTCGCTTGAGCAGGAAACAAGATATTTTAAAACCATTGACGTCTTTAGATATCAGTTAGAAATTGTTTCCACATTTCTTTTCCAGCTCTGTTTCTTTGTGTGATTTTGCCTTCTATCGAGCTCACATGGAATCTTTGAGAGCTATTTTATTTTTGTTCAGGGCAGTAGATATTTTAATAATTTCAGGACTTCTGCACCGGAACTTGGCGGAGTTGATCTTGCAAAACGATGCATATGAATATTTTATTGTTATATTATAGCATCTGTCTTCTCCTCCCTTTATCGATTTACTGTCTCCGATCATAATATAAAAAAAATATTGTGTTGTAGTAAGCACAAAAACGCATGTTTTAGAGCACCGCATGTTTACTAAGTTAAATTCAATATAGTCGTACTTTTTCATGTAAGGTATCTTTTCACCACACAACTGTTCCACTGTGTCTCGAAACCCCAGTGTAACAGCAAAATAAATAATAAAGCACAATCGGACAAGCTGCAAACTTAAAGAGAATAAGCGTCGTTGCAAGGTAACTACAGTAGATTCGAATATTAGAGTAATATGCTGGTACAGCCTCCGGTATCAAAGCAATATTCTGGATTAGTCTCGATGATTACAGTTCGGTAACAACCTAACTAATGTTACAGGTTCACAGGTTCGATTCCTGCGGATGTAAAGTGATATTAGTTCCATTTATTAAGTGTGCATCTTAGTCATGTTTTGCTGGTAGCTTGTACTTTCGTTTCCTAGGACGTCACGTGGTTTACTGAGAAACCACGACTTCGGTTCTATGAAAGTCACGTGATGACACATTTCCGACGGTGTAAAAAGAGTCGCAGATGCTCGTCAGGGAGCCGCTCATCTCAGAGTCGATTTCTGGCAGAACATTGGGAGATCAGATTTAATATAAAAACGTTGAAGCGAGCTGAAACTTCTGGAGCGCAATATTTCTATGTCTCTTACTGGTGTCTGTGAAATTAACTTTTCTTTGAATAACTAAGTAATTTATGAGAACAGAGCAGCGTTGTTTATTTCCGTAAACGGCTTTGAGACTTGAAGGAAGCCATGAGTTTATTATGTGCATTGGCTTCCAATGCACCCTACTCGACAATCGGTAGGAGAAGCAATTCTAGTTCGTCCTGTTATCCTGCACACCACTGAAAGCAGTAGAATTCCTGTTTTCTGTCTTCTTCGCATATAGTTACAAGATGGTACCTACACACAAACATATACATTGCCGAGTCCAATAAATTGCTCGAGCTCAGCTGTGTACAGCCTGTTCTGATTCTTCTCTGCATATTACCCAAAATCAAGTACGATGCAAAGCCGGAAGTACAATTGCTCCAGCAGGTGTTTATGTTACTTCTAAACTGACCTGAATACCCTCGGGTATAATTACAACCATGCAATAAAAAAAAATACAGGCATCGACCCAAACAAGATAGAAGCTTTGCTGTTTGTTCTGTTGACTCTGAATTATATTTCTACAAATGATTCAAACATATAACATTGTATTCCTTAACTGCAACATTGTCAAATATCTCTCACGTTGACACATCACGCAATATTTACTATTTATTTCATGATTGTCACCCCACTCTGCTGCTAATGCAAATATTACTTACACGCCTGGCTAATAATAACGCAAGCTCTAGGAAATCTGCAGCTGCTGAAAATTGGAGCAACACACCCTAAATGGTGTTGGAACGTAGCAAGACAGCCAGAATCTACAGGATGAAGTACAGTCGACGTTTGGGGCTGAGACCGCTCGTCAGGACTCTTCGAAAGAACAGATAGTAAGAGATTTGAAAGTGGGAGAAGGGGCGGGGGGAACCTAAATGACAATTGAAGACAGTAGGGGGGAGGGATGAGGCTAAGAGCTGGAAAGTGATTCGGAAAAAAGAAACACAGATGGAGAATGGAAAGGCTCATGGGACGGCAGGATTAGGGAGAAAGAAACGGGTTGGTGAGCACCAGGGGGAGATGGAGAGCAGGCAAGGAATAATTGTGTGTGTGGGGGGGGGGAGGTGTGGAGAAAATGAAAGAGAAATTATAAAAGGGGAAATAAATAAATAAACCAACAATCAAACATAGATAGAGAAATAGATAAAGGGATGGGTAAGAAGGGGGGCCTCAACGGAAGTTAGAGAAATCAATGTTCATGCTATCAGTTTGGAGGCTATCTAGACGGAATATAACTTGTTGCTTCTCCTACCTGAATGTGACTTCATATTGACAGTATAAGAAGCCATGGATAGACATATCAGAATAGGAACGGGACGTGAAATTACAGTATTGCCACGGCGAGTTCCAACTTTCCCTGGCGGCAGAGCGTAGATGTTCAGCGAAACGGTCTCCCATTCTTCGTCGGGTTTCATCAATACATAGAAGCCGCACTGGCACTGGGGTCACCGCACGCAGTATGCCACACCAACCGACTCACAGGTGAAGTGTCGCCTCAACTGGAAGGAGTGTTTGGGATCCTGATTGATGGTGAGGGAAGAAGCGTAAGGGCAAGTGTGGAACTTGCTCCGCTTACAAGTTTAAGTGCCGCGAAGGAGGTCGTTGGGAAGGGATGGGGGAACTAGTGAACAATGGAGTCACGTAGGGAGCAATCCCTGCGGAAAGCAGAAAGGTGGGGAGGGGGAGGGAAAGATGTGCTTAGTGGTGGGATATCGTTGGATGTAGTGGAAGTTACGGGGAATTCTATGTTGGACCCGAACGCTGTTGAGGTCGTAGGTGAGGACAAGGGGAACCCTATCCATAGTGGGGTGGCGGGTGGATATGGTGACAACAGATGCGTGTGAAATTGGAAAGCTGCGTTTAAGTGCACAGTTGATGGTCGAAGGAAGGGAAGCCCCTTTCTTTAAAAAAATAAGACATCTACTTCGTCCTGGAATGAAAAGACTCATCTTGATAACAGATGCTGCGGAGACGGAGGAATTTCGAGAATCGGATGGCATTTTTGTAAGAGGCAGAGTGGAAAGAGGAATAGGTCAGCTAGCTATGAGAGTCAGAAGGCTTATAGTAGAGATCAATAAATAAGCCTTCTCCAGAGAAAGAGACAGAAATATCATGAAACGGGAAGGAAGTGTCGGAAATGGGCCAGGTAAATTTGAAGGCATGGTGAAAGTTGCAGGCAAAGTTAATGAAGTCAACGGGTTCAGCATGCATGCAGGCAGCAGCGCCAATGCAGTCGTCGATGCTGCGAAGGAGAAGTTGGGGACGGATGCCAATATAGGCTTGGAACATGGACTGCTCCAAAAAGCCAACAAAAAGGCAGTCATAGCTGGGACCCATACGGGTGTCCATGGCCACACCTTTCGTTTGGACGAAGGGGAAGGAGCCAAATGAGAATACTGAAAAGATGAATTCAGTTAGACGTAGAAGAGTGGTGGCAGAGGGGAACTGGTTAGGTCTGGAATCCAAAAAGAAGCGAAGCGTTTTGAGGCCTTCCTGGTGGGTGTTGGAGGTATATAGGAACGGGACATTCATGGTAAGAATAAGGCGGTGAGGGCCAGGGAACTTAAAATCATTGAAAAAAACTCAAAGCGTGAGAAGTGTCATGAACATAGTTGGAAAGGAATTAATCAAGGGGCGATAACATAGTGTCGAGGTGTCAGAAATGAGTGTGGGTCAGAACCAAGCTGACACAATGGGTCTATCTGGATAGGCAGGTTTGTGGATCTTTGGTAGGAGGTAGAAACTGGATGTGTGAGGTGAGCGAACTATAAAGTTGGTGGTAGTGGATGGGAGATCCCCAGAGATGCTAATGTTGGTGATGGTGTTGGAGACAAAGGCCTGCTGCTCCTTAGTAGGCCTTCCACTTATCAACGGGGTTTATAGTACGTTTAGAATTGGTGCGGATGGAATGGAGAGCAGATTGTTCGGAAGGAGTGAGGCTGGAATTGGTACAAGGTGTGGTGAAGTCGAAACGGTTGATAACCTGTCGGCAGTTAGAAATAAAGTGATCCAGAACAGGCAGAAGATCATAGCGGAGTGTCAATGAAGCGGCAGAGGGCTGGAGACGGGACAAGGCGTCATCGGTGACAGTGACAGTGTACTTGCCGCAAAAGAGGCCAGAGGACAGAGCCGGCGGAAGAGGCATTCAGCGTCATGCCGTTACAGAGGACAGAGCGCACTTCCTCAGAGAATTGAAGGTCGGAGAGGATGGTAAAGACCCTGCACGGATGAGAGCTGGGATCAGAGACGGGAGGGTGACTGGTAGCGTCAGTGAAGAGGGGGTGTGGTTGGGGTCAGAGGAAAATAGAGCCTCTGAGGGCCCAGGAGTGACGATAGGATCGGAGGGGTGTGCAGAGTGGTGGTGGGCAAGGGGAGACGGGAGTCACAGCAGCAGCACGTGAAGACCCGTTCTGGAGATTAAGGCTGGAGATGCAGTTGGAGTTAGCGCAATCGATTTGAAGTTATCCATTCTCGTTGGAACCCGCATTTTTCGTGCTGGAATCCATGTTTTCTTCCATGGTCGTTGGATCGCTCCCGACGCGACTCCCTTGTCCATTCTTCACCGCCATCCCTTCCCACCGGTTTGCTTCCTTATACTTATCCATCGAAGGAAACACGTGCTACACCTGCCCTTACACTTCTTCCCGCAACACCATTCAGCGGCACAGACAGTCCTTCCAGTTGAGGCGACACTTCACCTGTGAGTCGGCTGGTGTGATATACTGCGTCCGGTGTTCCCGCTGCGGCCTTCTGTATATTGGTGAGCCCCCAACGCAGATTGGGAGACCGTTTCTCGGAACACCTACGCTCTGTCACCCAGAGAAAGCTGGATCTCCCAGTGGCCAGACATGTTGATTCCACTTTCCATTCCCATTCTGATATGTCTATCCATGGCCTTTCCTACTGTCAAGGTAAAACCACGCTCGGGTTTGAGGATACTTTATTTCCTGTCCAGGTAGCCTCCAACCTGATGACATGAACATTGATTCCTTTAACTCCGTTAAAGTTCCCTCCCCTTCTTATCCATCGCTTATCTATCTATCTATCTATCTATCTATCTATCTATCTATCTATCTATCTATCTATCTATCAATTTATCAGCTATCAATTCGTTCATTAATTTATTTAATTATTTATCTATATATCTACCTACCTGTGTGTTTGTTTATTTATTTATTGATTGATTACTTCCCTTTTTTTCTTTTCTCGTTTTTTTTTCTCTCTCTGTCCCTTTCACAATTATCCTTGCCTGCCTTTCATTTACCTATGGTGCTGTTCTCCCACATTCCTTCTCCCTAGGCCTCCCGTCCCAAGATCCCTTCCCTTCTCCAGCTCTGTATCCCTTCTGTAAACAACGTTCCGGTTCTTAGCCTCATACCCCCCCCCCCCCGTCGTCTGCTATCACTTCGGAACTCCACTCCCGCTTCCACTTTCAAATCTCTTACTATCGCTTCTGTCAGTTTGTCCTGATGATGGGTCTTGGCCCGAAACGTGGGATCGTACTTCTTCATAGAGATGCTGCCTGGCCTGCTTCGTTTCAACAGCATTTTGTGTGTGTTGGCGAATAAGAAAAGTCAATTGCGTCAACCCTTCCTCGTGTACTTGGAGAGTTCCTATTTCGTTTAAGTTTATTTTCACAACATCGGTTCTGGTATCCGTTTCTTCTCAGCCTTAAGTGCAACTTTGCCTCACAGGAGTCTTGTTAAGAATTGGTCTGCCATCAAATACTCAAAGTAATTTCTGGAGATGTACCGTCTGAACCATTATAACTGATTTCATCAGTGTCTGGTGGGGCAAATGTATAGTAACAAAAACCAAACAAAATGTAGCACATTTTAAGCTCATCCAGCTTAATCAGTGACACAACACTCCTCAGCTTCCGCAAAAGGCGATGCCTCGAAAGAACAGCATGTATCACTGAGGACTTCTACCGAACTGCCATCACCGTGGAAATGCCCTCACACACCACTTATCAGGAAAAGGTGATTTCCCCTCTCCCATCAAATTTTCAAATAGATAATGAGCCCAAAACATTGATTTGCAGTGCAAAGCCGGAAATGCAATAGCTCCAGCAGGTGCTCATGTTTCTTTTACCCAGACCTGAATATCCTCGGGCACAGTTACTGACCAAAAAAAAAAATTACAAATCCTGGCGTCAACGCACTCAAGATCTGAGATCTGCTCATTTTCCTGCTGATTCCCATTGTTTCAATATTGTCACCGCGCTCTGTCACTCAAGAAAATATTACAGAAACGCCTGGCGAATAATAACACCCAATTGTGCCAACCCTTCGTCGTGCCCTTGGTAATTTCCTATTTTCATTTATGTTTCTAGTTACTTTAGTGCTTGGATACATTTCTGCCCAGCCTTCAGCACAAATCAGTTTTACTTAACAGGCTCAAAAACAGACTCTCCATACCTCCTTGTGCAACTGTAGCAGAGCTTGTCAATGGAAGACAACCGGGTGTACGAATTGGAAATAACCTCTCATCCTCTTTGGCGAGCAACCGTGCCGCACGTGAACCATACCCAATTCTCTAATCTTACCATAAGCACGATTCTCTGGCTAGGCACAGCTCCAAAGTCATCTTTAAATTTGAGGACGACGTAACTATAGTTTGCATAATTTCAGATAGTGACGAACAGGCCTCTTGGGTGCTGTCGTAGCAAGAACCTTCTCAGTAAGACCAACCCTTCCTTTTGTACTTTAGAAATGGAATCCGTGGGGACACACGCCAATCCTTATCGAGGGATCTGAAGTGTAAAGGATTAACAGATTTGAATACGCGGGTATCGTCATCTCTCGGATTTTTACTGATCACAATTACAAAAAAAAGACACTACTGCAGCTAAATGTCACAGTAGGCTTGTTGTGAATTCGTCTGCCAGCAATTACTCACGTTAATTTCCACAATTGGACCGTGGGGCCATTACAACATATCAGTGTCTGGTATGATGTGCCAACTGCACAGGAACACAATAAAAACTGCAGAGTGAAAAACACTTTAAACTCAGCGAGCTTCATTATTTATACAACTTTTCCCAGCATCCAGGAATCTGCAAAAGATGATATCCCGAAAGGAGAGCAGGCATCATTGAAGACTCCTCCCCAGTCGCCATCACCGAGGATATCTCCTCACAGTAAACTTTTCAGGAACAGGTGGTTCCACTCTGCTGCAGACTTCCGAATGGACATAAAGCCCAAAACACTCGCTCAGTACCTATCCCTTCCTTCTAACGCCGCCAATTTATTTATCTATTATAGACACCTCTTATTGCAATGGTTTGTAATTCTCATGCATTGCAATGAACTGTTGATGCAAGTCAGCGAAGTGCACGTCCGAATGTCAAGCTCAAATATGGGACATGTGCGTAATTTGTTAATATATTTCCGTTAAACATTGACATTTCAGTCTGATCTCTATTTTCTCAGATTTTTAAATAGATTTGTCCTCCATAAAGTGAAAGAGCAGAATGTTTGAAACAAATCTCAGCAGGATTTATAATCCTTACACACCGGACAGACAAACTCATCGCTAAATTATGATGCTGGTGCTTTCCTTCGTAACTTATGTCACTCTCCAGTAACCTCTCGACACGCTGTTAGCATTGAATCTATCATCTGTTTCTCCTCAAACAATCTTCATCGTATTGCTGTTGTTGTTTATTTTATTGTTTAAGACCCAAGGAAATTGAAAACTCATAAATTCCACTGTTACCTGATCATCCAGTAAGAATAGATGGGTGATAGACCGTTCAGTTTCCATTTGTATAATTTACCTCATCTACTGTTCCAAAATATGTGTTGCATGTACATTGAGAGCAGATACTTACTGGATTTAACCCAACAACTTAGTAAACTCAGGAGAAGCAATCCAGGAGTCTGAGTACATTATGCGCTGAAGTATATCAACCATTTCTGTTCACTACCTAGAGATGTCACAATGGGCGGTCCACGATTGAAATGGTAGTGAATAATTTCCATGAACCCATAATCAAAATTATTGGGAGCATATCATTTTGCAGTTCATCCTGTTCTGAGACTCTACTACTGTTAAATGCAGTAATTATAATTGTGCTGTCAAAATAGTTACAAATCCATATGTTGAGGCTATAGTCCGTTCCCCGATAGCTTTTTGAATATCTGCTTTGAATTTGAGTAGGGATGTTCGGAGACGCAGCGGCGCAAATAATCCAATCTGCTTTGTTTTACTCCCGACTCTACTCAAGTAAATCTGAAATTGTCGAAAGCAGCAGAAGCATTTCTTGATAGAGAGAGATCATACACCATGTTCCTCCACGTACGATTTGCAGCAGATGCCATCTTAAGGACATTGTTTCCTAATGCTTTCGGTATGTTGGATCACAAAGTAGCTAGTCTAACCGGTAGCTCGCATTATGTAATCTCTATTAATGATTTCTGTAAAGTCAACCACCGACTGTTCCATAGAGTCTGGACTTCTCCGTAAATCAAATTATTCTCGAATTTAGTGGAATATATATATTGCTTGTCCTGAAGCAGTACTTCATGGTGTTTCCTTTTGCCTCTAATTTTGCAGTCAGAGTGATATTGTGAATGAAGTGAAATGCAAAAATATGCCTTCCCCCTTTAACCTCTCGTGGTTGTACTGCGAGGATCAATTGCATATAACCATAGAAGAAATTTACTCACTAAGAATGCTTAGGCGAGGTGAAACACCAATGAGGTATGTGGGCAACGGCAACACAGTCAAACCTGCGCCGTTCAGTGACCTTATATAAGGGAGGGAATTACAAAAGTTATCTCAGTTTTGACTGGACTGGCGGACGAGGCCTCAGTCGACTGGAAGACTCTGACAAGCATCTGCTTATTCACTGAGCCTAACACTACCCACATGGAATGCAAACTGAACTGAAGTACCAGAAATTTAAGAGATTTAATGACAATCTGCGGAAGTATTGCCCTGCATTTATTTCAGGAAATGAAGAAAGGCTATGCCTTTCATTTTTATTTCCAGGATTGGATTCATCTTTATTTCTTTTTATTACAAAGTGGTTATTTTCCCACTTACCCAAAAATGCTTGATTCAGAACAGAAGGTGTTCATTATTCATGTCACGAAATTCTGCCAAATCGAGTGAACAGTCATTAGAAAATTTGCCAGGCGAACATATATTGTCGAAATTCATTGAATGCTCCGGTAAGGTGTATTCTAATCATTGACAAAAATATCAATTGAACGGCCAAATACTGAAGGGAACATTTAAAGACATATAAGATAACGAGTCATGAAATGTAAAAATATTCTTTACCTTCAAGTTAGACATTAGGAATAATGATCAAGCATATTTGATAACTCGATTCCAGTGGCAAAGCGCTGTTTTTAATATTCCTCCGAGTCATACCGTAATCTACAGCCTGAATATTATGTTGCTTAGAGGCTTATTGTAATTGTTGAAAATGCAAGTACAAATCCTTCCTCAATCAGGACGCTTGGTGCCAACACAGCTCAGGAATAAGTGACCTAATTTTCTGAGCAAACGCCGTTCACATTGCCAGTTGTACAATGCTCTGTCTTACATCTGTGTACAACACAAGCATACTGCGTCCTGTGCCTTATTTGTATGAGGAGAAACTTAAAACTGTCCTTAACCCCGTGAATAGGAATTTCCACTAGTTGTGAGTTTTGAAAAAAGAACTCGGCAAATCCAGTTGCATAGCGTTCAGTTATGTCGGAAAAAACTGACACTGGCGATTAAATCGGGAAGTCTCTCGCGTAGTAATAACAAACTACGACATACAGCACAACAATTCAACAAAATGTGCCTACATGTTTCCCTGAAATCAAAGCCACATGAATGTTTCTAAATTGTTTCATTAAACGATGGTACCTTCAGCATTTTAAAGTATAATCATGATTGGGACACGTGCGATTCTTATGCGAAAGATTGGCCCCTTTTTATTTCAAAGATAATCTTAAGCTGATTCATGTCTGCGTACTGAGGACGGTGCAGCTTCAGGTATGAATGGCGAAAATTCAGAGTAATTAAGTAACACAGAGGAATTACTTAAGATGAAGTGGTTTTTATGACAGTTATAGCCATCGAGGAGCAAACACATTTATTGCAAATGCCAAGTGGATATGTCAATCGTGAGAGAAACTCACTATGGCATCACTTGAAACCAATGGAAGAAAGCTTTGGGCTTTAGCTGGCATTTATCTCCACGATGGTTTGTTCGCCCTCTATCGAGTTTTCGATGAAACTGAAAAAGCGAGTTTTTGTTTGAGATAATTGTGTTTTTGCAGCACCGTGGGCTCATCGCGCAGAGGTACGTGGCTGAGTCAGAAATGGTGGCGTTTTTAATCAATAGTTCGGTATATTTTTTACTTTTATCGTAGGAAGCAAAGACTCGGTCGGTTGCCTGTTCACTTCGGTATACTGTCCCTGCGTTTATCCTAATCAAATTCTGTGGTGGCTCTCTGGGCCGCTGCCTGTACCAGAATACAGGCGGGAGTGGATTGCTTGTTTGTACAGTACAGTTCAGTGTAATATTACCGTCTTCTTCGAACGTCATTGAATCCACTGACTGTTCCACTGAGTCTTGAACGCTCCAGTCTAACAGTAAAATAAATCATAGATCATAAGCTCTACTTCAAGCAGCATGGTTACCTAAATACAAAAAAGAACGTACTTAACGAAAAATAAGGTTTATTAGAGGTAAAGAACTTTTTACCTGGAAGAAACAGAATAACAAGAACTGGGATGATACATTTCTTCATCATCTCTCGGTCTGTGTCTGTCCTCCTGTGTTGCAAAGTGGAGGCATTGCCAGAACAGAGGTACACATAACTTGGCCAAACCGACCAATCACAGCAGGCAACGCACGGTGTTAAATCCCTATTGGCAACAAAAGAAGGAGCTCAGACACAGTACAGGAAATGAAATTTTGCCGGGGCGATCGGAGAAATGCAGAATGAAGTAGTTAAATACTTTGTGAGCTGACACTTAAAGCGCAGCGCCACTTAAAGGCGAAGGATTGAAGGGCAGCCGGAAATTCTCATGGAGATGACTGTCAACAAATATTGCTTGCTCATTGGGGCAGAGTGGGCGAGCAGAATAAATGGGAGGGTGACGAAACTTTGGTGCAGTAAACGATGCAATGGCAGTCGTTAATCATCTCTGATATGGTTTTCTGGCAGAACGTGGGTCGCCAGAATTGATCATAATAAACAATTTCTGTTTGATCAATTAAAAACAGAAACGAGGAAGGAGGAGCATGGCGCGTGATATTTTGACGTGTTCACATGCAGCCTATGAAAGCGGCTTTTATCTACAAAACTTCGCAATAAATTAGGCGAGGAGAAATTGTGATTGTTCGGGCCAGGCAGCTGAGTCGTGAAGGAGGCTTTGAGTTTCATATAACATCTCCAGGAATTCCACCTGAAGGCAAGAAAGCTCAACTAATTCGCTTATAAGGACTGTTGATTCTTCGATAATCACAGAAGCTTCCATGCTTGCTCTATATTCTCAACGTTTTCAGAGCTTTATAGTAGTCATGTGAACTGAAAGTAAGGAATTTATGTCGCTAACTGCTGACAAACAACACATTCATCAACTGCATTTGATGAAGTGTTTTTCTCTCCTTAACTTGGACTGAAAACTCCCGTTGATCAAGCTGTTCAACATCAAACTGATATAAAGGATCGATGGATATAAATATATGTCAGGATATAAATCAATACTTTCTTTTGAAGAACGTTGAGATGAATCAGGGAATTCTCGCTTAATTTACATGCATTTGTCACGTACCTATTTTCTGAGAAAGAAACTCAGGAAGAAACAATTAAAGCCAGAACGAGATCTTGGTTCTTGTGATTGTTCAGCATGATATGATGTTGTACCATCCAAATGGAGGCATTCCGCAGGTTTTGACTAAAGGCTCACAAGTACAAGAGATCAGAAAGGCAAGTCTGGCATTTTGGGAACAGTGGCATGTGAGGTATTGGTATTGGGCTGCTGAGGGTATCGCTCATCATCTGGAGAAATACAAGCGATTGTTAAATATGATAAAATGTTGTGGTACCGGAAGTATACAGAATCCCCATAAACAGAGACCTATCCTTTAATTTATTTCATCTCCGGGATTATCGTACCAGACAGCCGGGGTTTGCCGTATGGAGACTAAGAAACATCCAGCGTAATTCACTATTATTCGTTCTGCTGTTGACTTCAGGTGTTGAGTACGAATTATAGCTATTATTAGATCTGATAACGAGCACGCGGATTAAATTCAGGCAGTTCTGGAAAATGAAAATAAAGAATTTATAAAGGAAATCCTTGCGTCTATGCCATTTTCTGTTTTGACGAAGCATTCTATTGCAAGAACTCACAAAAGGAGGAAAGCATGGTTAATATTTGGATAAAGTTTAAGACAGTCGGTATTCCTTCATTTATTATTAACGATGACAAAGAAAAAGCAGGGAAAAAGTCTGTATCAGTAAATGACAGGGTCACAAATCAAATTAGGTATCTCACAGTGAAGAGATTAATTTCCCTCCATTTAGAATGAATTATTTGATTTTCATCTAAATGCTCCAACCTCACATTTCTGACTCTGCTGTATCTATGTTTTTTCTTAATTTAAATTGAAATATCTATCTATCAGCTAGAACATTCCTTCAAGTTAATTCTCAGTAAACTGTTAAGGAAATCATGCGGCTTTGATCTACCATGAAGTCGTTTTTTTTTCTTCAAATGTCCAAAAGGAAGTGCGTCTGAATTATAAATTGTGCATTGTGTCCGACATTTTACGGCTTTTTTTTAAAAACTGAATGTCTACCTCATCGATTGAATACATAATACATTAACAAATAACTTACTTACTGAAAAAGTAACACAAATATATCAACGAATAAAAACACACACATACACAAATGGTGAGTACATAAATAAATAGAAAGATTTTTTAAAATAAATATATAAATAAGAGCACTGACGAACAGATAGATAGTTCTATCGATAATGAGGTAAGAATAAATAAGCAAGCAAGTAAATTAAAAAAAAAACAAATAATTGCGTTCCAAAAAATTCAGCAGATACTGTGCCTCATGATGACACAGCAAAAATGAATCAGCTACCGTGGGAGGATGAGAGCATTCAGGAACATCTGAAGGCGTTTCATAAATAAACAGTTACCTTCACTTCCAGTCAGGCGAGTTTTACTGCTTAGTTACTTGTACCTTCTGGAGCTTCGCACTCATTCCGAATAATATTGCATAATTGTTCTTTTGTGATCCATTACTGAAATTTTCAAAATTATCTTTCAAATATCATTGTTTTCATTGCATCCCTCTGTTAAAATTATGAAATCGGTTCTCAGCATTCAAGACGTAGAGAAAAAAGGGATCTTAGATCAAAAAGGAAATTTGAAATTGAAAGCATGTCATAACATCATTCGTTTCCTGGTGTTAAGAAATTTATAACGCGAGGTCTGGAGTGTCGTAACTGTAACGCAGGAATTACGCAAATAAGATGCAATCCATTTCTGCTTCTGAACGCAGTAACCAACCTGCTGCTTCACCTGGACAATAATCAATTCAAATATGGGCAAGAAAAGGATCTGTAAACGGATATGTTGTTAGAGTGAATTTTGGTTTCCTTTTTTCACAGGACTGGAATTCACCGATAGATTCAGATTTGAAGGATCACCCGACATGCACTATAAACGGTTGCATGTGTTCTGCAAAAATACAAAGAACATGGACATTTGATATAATCTGTCTACCATCTATAACCGTTGGATAAATTCTTTTAAAATACAAATTCATCCCGACTTCGTAACGAGCATATCATTTGCATGACATACCGATTGTTACTTAGTACTATTTTATAATAATTTTGTTTGTTTGTTTCTAAGATTCCTTATTTATTTGTCATGCAGTGAGGGATTTGCTCTTTCTGTACTTCGATGCACGCATTCCGTCAATACTGATTAAATCCAAGACTAATTACGTTATAATTTACAATAACATGTCAACTTACCAAAGCCTATGGGATTTTAGGATGTTGGAGGAAACCAGGGCACCCAACATATCTCCCACGTGGTCTGGGGAGAAAGTACAATCTCTTTACAAGCAGTGGTGGGAACTGAATATGGGTCATAGGTACAGTAGATTGTTGTGATAACGAAAATGCTACCGTAAAGCTGTTTGACCTCTCTCTCTATTTATGAATCTTGTGGCAACTGAATCTTTTCCAATATTGTCGCGGTCTCTCGTCGTCCATCATTCGCCACCTACATTGAAAGTTAGTAGTAGAATTCCTGGCCATCGCCTTCACAGTAGCTTCAGTAGCTTAGGGATATTTCTACCACTATAAGCTTCTTGTATGCGACAACGGACTGCAGGCTTGGTCATGGAGCTTCGGGAGCATGTCTCTCTTTCCAATCGTTCACACGTTCATTGCCATTTGATGCCCGCGGCAGAAATTTAGACATTGCACAAAATAAATCTGCTATTGCAGCAGTATTCGTGGCGTGCTGCTAGAAGTTCGGACCTCTTTCTTTTGCATTTTTAATGTATAAATGGCAAATCGTACATACCAGCTTCAAAGAAACAATTATACATTAAACGGATATGGCGTTAGCCAAGGCCGCAATGCAGTTAGCCAAGTGCGTATCTTGTTTATGCTTAATATTTTGATGCTGATTCATATTCTAGTGGATGGTTAAACACAACATGATCACAATATGAGGAATAAAATATATTTCATTTGCTTGTGGCTACGTGGCGCAGTTTCATTTCTTGTGGTTAAATATCAATAAGAATTTTCTGACTTTACAAGCAAGATGGTCAATGAAAATAGTTCAAGGTCTACTTCAATTCAAGTAAACATTTGCTTTTACCGCTCATTTTCTGCACCAAACCTTGTACACAGAATGGACCTTCAACGAACTTATGTAGTAATTAGATCAAACCATTTATGTTATTGTAAATCTTGTATTAGTTGAAAACAAAGACATAGATAAATATGAATTTAGATTGAAGACAAGGGAAGGAAGCTCTGTAACTTTTAGGAATAAAGCCGGAAATAGTTAATGTTGGTTCCAGATGTGTTGTGTTCTCAGGTCTCTTTACAAAATAGTCAGCATTTCAGCACCACTCTCTGTGCACTGACAAACATTCATCTGAGTGAATAGTTTGCTCATCTTAAGGAGCTGCTACATTTGATACAAGCCCATAAATCAGGCAGAAATCTGAAGCTCCTCTGAGTCCAAGGAAGTATTTACAAATCGGCGGGTCTTTGAATGTGAATACAATTATTTAAATCCTCCCAAACTAGCTCTGTGGAACTAACGGATTCAGGTCTGCAGGTTGCTTCTTAATTACCCACATGGCCTCGTTTGCCCACTTTAATCAATTTTTTTTACGATATTTTCACTTGACTACTCAATGAATACAACTGACAGACTTAGTTGATAAACGTCGAGTAATTCCTGAGGAATTACTTTAATCACTTTAAGTATAGTATGAGCATATCCAGATTTTCCACCTATCGTGTCCTTTCATCTTAAAGCCCTGTCTATAGTCAGGGATATGGTGACTCTAACCTGGTAACATTCTGCCGATATTCATATCTGACTGCCTGGGTTCCTATCCAGCGATATCACATTACATTACACTTTTAATTTTCCAAGTAGTTACGGAAACTTGATTACATCAATTTCATTGTAATGGACTATTCATTTGTGGTGCCAGTTTTGATAGTTAAGATGATAAGTCTGTCATCTCTATTGAGCACATTGTCTCTCGGGATGGAGTAGGTTCAGCTCCATCCAGAATACTGGCGTTGATCAGTTAGCCAAGTTCCCGGGCTGTGAAGGTCCTGCGTTCATTCCGTGGGTTCTGCGTATACTATCGGAGTTTCATGAAGGAATACTCTGAAGTGAGTTACCCTACAAGTCAACTTCTGTGCGTTACCCTTCCTCGGGGACAGAAGGAAGAATGAGTAACTGAGTGCACTATAAATATTATCTTAGTCCTTCGGAGCCATTTGGAGCGAGATTTATTGCGAAATGTGAAGAGTCATTTCTGTCGCTGAAGGAGCTACTGACGAATGCGACTATACTGGCTTTTTCAGACCACAAATTGACGAATGTACTGTTTATAATGCTAGGAGACAAGGCTTAAGGGTTTTTCTACAGCAGAATCATGCACACGGTTGTCACCTATCGCATTTGTTAGTCGGAGTCTATCATTCTCTGGGAGAAAAAAAAACAACACGATCTAAAGCACAAGAAGGAATTCTTGGTATTGAAAGGGGGTTTGTTGTTTAAGTTCAGTGACTAGCTCCATGGTGTCAAGTGTGCGGTGAAAGCGGACAGCAATCCCTTAAGTAATTCCTTTACCTCCGTGAAATTGGAAGCCTCGGGTTGGCGGAGCAGCCTTTGTATGATTTCAGACTGAAGTATCGGTCGGGAGGTAGGAACATTGATGCCGATGCATTGTCCTGACTCCATCTGATAAGCTGGGTAAGGACGGAGTGTTGTAGAGCATTGCTGCCATTGGAGCAAAAGCCGTGTGCAAGTTTTCCATCACGGCGAAGAGGCACTCGAGCGGTAGATGATTTGGGAGCTTCTGCTGGTTCCATTCCACAAGCTTACTGCAACCTGAGTGTAATGAAGAGAGACCAGATGCCAGAATTGAGTTCGTGGTAAGTGGCATCTTCTCACCCTGATGACACAGGCGTACCCACCGTTTGGTCAGCAATTATGAACTGAGACATGGCCAAATAGGACAGGACAAAATACTCAGTGGTGACACGAATACTGAGAGAATGGCCCAGATTTGGTTCGAGGAACTAAAGCCTATATCGAGTCACCACGCTTCCACACCGATATCAGGATCGGAGGATTATTTTGAGCTCGCTTCATGACGGTTCCGGCTACTTTGGGGTTGAGAAGATCTATCGATTATTCCGATATCGGTTCCACTGACGCTGGATGAACCCAAGGTTCGAAGAGTACAGCTATTCCTGAATTCGATGCATACGCAGGAAGACGATGTCTGCGATGCACATTCCGTTGTCCCACTTGAAGAAAGCTGGACCCCTTAACCTGCTGTGTATGTAGTTTCTGTCAGAATATCCAAATGGCAGCAATACCGCCAATGATTTGGTTAGTTCGGATCACTACCATGGTACAGAGGGCGGTCACTGTGATAAAATTCTTTGGGAAGTACTTTATTTATTATTGTCTCCGCCAGCGGATCAAGGACGTGATTTTGAGTGTAGACTGAAGCATTAGTTACAGAACATGGGTACACGCGTAAAAGCAGCAAAGCAATGATCCCCCTCCTCAGTGTCTGCTGTGCAGAGTGAGAGGGGAGACATAATAAACAATTCGCTGATTTACGATATTAAACGCCCTTTCCGTCGGTTGTTCCGAGCTCTGTGCCCAAAGATCTCTGTTTTCTTTGCACGCAACCAGTGAGCTTTCGACTCCTGCAATGCAGCGATTTCCTGCAGAAATACCAATCCCGACGCTGTCCGCCTCCAGAGGCATGAAATATCGAAGCGCCAAGGCGATCTACACATCGAATAACGGCCAGTCCAGGCACACCGACAGCGGTCTCATTCCCGCAAAGAACAGGAATCAGCGTATAAATAGCGGTGAGCGTCTACAAAAGCAAGCTCGAAGGGAAAAGTCCGTATTATAAGATAGAAAGAGAGCTTTTGTGAACGGGCGAGCAAAGAAGTGGCCGCCAAGGTTCATTGTCTCCAATGCTCCGACTGCGCGTCAAGAGCAAATGCTTTAAATATTGCCAGTTGTACGATGTTTTGAATTGCTGATGCGGTCAATCAAAATATTTTGCCAACTTTATTATATTTTCATGGAAACGACGTAACAATTCTCGGTAAACACAATGGGTCGTGATTTGGAAATACTGCTGGTAGTAACTTTATAAAAAAAAAACCGGAAATTCCAACTACACCCAGCATTTATTGATATCGGGAACAATCTGTCGTTGGCGTTTGAATGTGTAAGCCTCTCTGGTCTTAATGAAAATCAACGAGATGCAACTCAGCAATCTACCAGTGTGCTGACATTTTTGACTGAATTCAAAAGCCACATGAAGCCTTCATCAGCGTTTTGAAATATGTTTCTTGCGACATGTGCGATTTTTGTGCCAGCATTTAGTCACTATCTCTGTCTAAATAACACTTAAACTAATTCATGTATCCGTACTGATGATATTGGAAGCTTCAGACGCAAATGGGCAAATTTAGAGAAATTAGGTACAGAGAGACATCATTAAGGATTAAGTGGTTTTGATCACAGCTACACCTACTGAAGAATAAAAACATCTATTGTAAATGGCTAGTCGATAATTCCGTAGGAGGTAAGAAACACTGGACGGAGCTGCTGATTGATTTCAATAAATTATCGCGTCAACAGCATTTTGAAGTATAGTGTTGACTGGCACATTTCCGATACTTGTGCCAACGTTTAGTTCTTTTCTATATCCAAGGAACGCTTAAAAGGTTCTCCGTACTGATGATTGTGGCAGTTTCAGATGTGAAAGGTGAATATTCAAAGGAACTAAGGAACACATAGGAATTACTTAAGATGAAGTGATTCTGATTACAGTTATAGCTATTGAAGAACAAAAACTTGCTTTGTAAATGCCAAGTGGATATTTCACTGGTGAGAGAAACACACCATGGCATCATATGAAAGCATTGGACTAAGTCGTTCTGCTTCAGTTGGCATTTATGTTCGCCTTGATTTGTTCGCCCTCTATCGACCACTCGGGGAAACGCTGAAAGTGAGTTTTTGTTTGAGATAATTCAAATATGTAAGCACCGTGGGCTCATCGCGCAGAGATATGTGGCCGAGTCCGAGATGATGGTGTTGTTAATCGATAGTTCGGTATGCTTTTTATTTTTATCATAGGTAGCCGATAATCTTTCGGTTATATATTCATTTCGGTATACTTTCCCTGCGTTAATCCGAATCAAATACAGTGGTCTTTGTCTGTTGCGCTGCCTGTACCAGAAAACAGTCGGTAGTATATTGCTTGTTTGCAATGTACAGTTCAGAGTAACATCGCTTTCTTCATCGACCGTCATGGCATCGACTGACTGTTCCACGGAGTCTTGAAGGCTCCAGTCTATAAATAAAATAATCAGTAGATCATGAGCTCTACTTCGAATAACATACTTACCCACATAGAAATAACAGAATGCTTACAGAGAATTACAGAGATGTCTGGAATATTGCAGTGAAGTTATATCTTACCTAAAAGAAACACAATGCCGAGGACGGGCGTGAGACAGTTCTTCATAATCATTCTGATTGCGTCTGTCATACTGCGACTACAGATTGGAGACTCATTGCCAGAGCAGAAATATACATACCTTGGTCAAACAGACCAATCACAAAAGGCAACGCACGGTGTTAAATCTCCAAAGACACAATAGAATGTAGGCGTTCACACGCAGTGCAGGAAATGAAATTTTGCCGAGGCGAGCGCAGAAGTGCAGAACAAAGGAAGCAAATCATTTGCGAGCTGACGTTAATAGCGCAGCGCCACTCAAAGGTGAACGCATGCGGGGCAGAGGTCGAATATTTTTGAGGAAGACTGTCGACAAATTATGCCTGCTCATCGAGCAGAGTGTGCGAGCAGAATAAATGGTAGGGTACCGAAGCCCTGATGCAGCATAAGCTGCAATGACAGTCTTTACTTTTCCCTGACGTCGATTTCTGGCAGAACGTAGCGACTCCCAGAGCTGGGCTGAAAAGCAAAAATGAGCAAGTAGCGCGGCTCATGGCATTTTGAAGTATTCATATGCAGTTATTCCTTGAAAAATTTACCGATTAATTCGGCGGACAGAAGTTGTGATTGTTTTTGTATTGGCTGTTGAGACGTGAAGGAGGTCCTGAGTTTCGTGTAACATCACCAGAAATTAGAAGATATATTCCACCAGATGGCAGCAAATCTTAAGTAATGTTCTCTCTATGTGACTGCTCATTCTTCGATTTTCGCAAAATATTCCATGCCTGTTTGGTGTTCCCAACGTTTCTCTTTTTCTTTTTTTTAATTTTCATGTGAAATAAAAATAAACAGTTTATCTCTCTTAATGATGACAAACAAAGCTCTCGTATCTGATGAAGTGCCTTGTTTCTGAGAAAAAAACGCAAAGAAACACGCTGGTTTCTGTGGCTTCACGGGTTTAGGGAGGACAGTCACTGGCCTCGGTAAACTAGTGATATTGAGACTCTCTCTCACTCATTTGTGTGGATGTACTATAATTTGTTACCCTGTTAGAAAGTGGTAAAATCATTTAGCAGAAAGTACACTGCATACCGATAAAGGAATGGTATATATGAATCTCAAAAAAAAAACGAAGGGGTTTGCAAAGAACAGCTAAAAGAACACACAAAAAGAAAATGGCCCATCCTTATTGAACAATCAAAAGTGCACACGTTTGAGTTCATCTTGAACTTCTCAAAACTCGTCAGCTGGGCACTCTTTTGCGTGAACGCCCACACTACCTTCCGAATGCCGTTGGGAATCCATCTCGAACAAACAGGTCTACAATCGGATTTCATGCTACGACTGGTATTCCCCAGCATCTTTTCTCTTCATCTCAAGCCGCAAACAAACTGTAATAAGCCCAATTTATTGTCCATCACAAAGAAAACCTCCCGCTCACTGGATAGTGCACAATCCGCTTCATCCATTATCTTCAACAGGAACCCAAACAAGCTGCTCTTACAAAAATGCCAAAATGAACTACATACGGAATAATAGTACTCATGTAAAGCAGGTCACTACACTCTCTCCCACCTCAAATAGGCATGTTCTCATTACTTGGAAATAATTTGTCATTCTGTTATTAATAACACATTTTCAGTCACAGGGGCAGGAACGTTCATCTACTCTTCCTCCCTGTCCAACGCTTCGTAAGCTGTTAGGACAAAGCTTGGGCATGAATGTCCCTACTTTCCGGACAGTACTTCAGTCTGAAATCATAGGCAGACAACGCCGTCAATCTCCTATGGCTTGTAGCAACCATTTTAGCCGAGTTCAAAATATTAGTTTGAGGAATTTTGTGAGTTCTCGCATCAAACTTCACACCATAGAGGCAGACGCTGAACATCCACCACGCCCCTTTTAATACCAGGAATTACAACTTTCTCTGGAGTGAAAGACTCCGGCTTAAAATAGAATAGGTCTCAACACAATTACATGATCCAGATACAGGGCACCACATAAGATCTCTCTGCTGGCATCCGTATGCGGTACGTATTGCAATTGTTGATTTTTAAAATCCAGCACAAGCTCCTGCACGTTCATCCAAGGTGGACGCGAACACTATGAGACCATCGAGAAATACCAATACCTCGGGCAAGTCCATATCCCCCAAAGTTTTCTCCATGATGCGCTGCATATTGTCAGGGGTTTCGATATGCACAGCAGCATACTTTGGAATTGGAGGAACCCCAGTGGACATAGAAATGCCGTCATCTGTGTCAGCCCAACTCATGGGGCTCTAATACTCACGTATCAAGTGCAGCACACTGAACCATCTCGCAGCACTCAGACAGGACAGCTTATCTTCGATCAGTACACTGGTCGGAGAAAGTACGCCTGTTCAGAGTCCGGGAGTCGACACAAATCCATACCTTCCGATACATCTTTCTGGCTACGCATTGGGGCTTCAGGAGTCAGTGATAATCCTAGATTCCATCACCTTCCAGAAATCTACCGGTGACATACCAGCGATCTTTCACTGATCAGGATCTCCACTGTTACCAGGATGCTGTGGTCAGGGCTCTTGGAACAGCCCACAGCAAACTCGTCAGCAGAAAAGTCTTCTCAAGTTTCAAAAACTGCTATATGAAGTTCCTCGTCTAACCTCTAGTAACGGTGTTCTTCAAAGCTGAATGACTCGGCGGATAACATTCTGCTATTCAGTGAGAGTTTCACATGGACTATAGACATTACCGTCACCGGGAAGAAACACGACATTGGCAACGACGCTTGAGGGTGACATGCCACTCCGATTTTTTCCTGATCCGCACTGCTATCATCTTCGCCAGTAAGGACTAGGGCTTTTGCAGTTCTGGCCTCAGCAGTGCCCATTCAGGCAAACCTGAAACATTTTTGTGCTCTTCTGGAGCATGCATGAAAAGGGAGTAACCAGATCTTCAGCACACTGAGTGTAATCAATAGTGAATGCTTCAAATGCTGGGAGTATAACGAACTGTAGAACAGAGAATCCTGACAGTCGGTGTTAAGCATTGCTCTAGCATAATTATCTTCAATTCGTAAGAATGACTGGAGCCTGGCACTACTAAGACTTCAGGAATAGATTTTTAGCTTTAGGATGAACCTTGATATGTTGTTTAAAATATTTTCTCCTCGATATGCCTGTCCATTCCCTATTGTGTTTCTGCGATTTGGTGATCGGGGGCTCACTCTCCGAGTGGTTTTCCATTGTTCACACACCCGCTTGAAGTGCTTCGCTTCACAGCAATTATAACAGACAATGCCCTTCTTGCCAGATCCCGGCCAATAGCTGCCCTCTGCGTAGTCCGTCCCATTAGGGAATCTGCCTCTGCATCAGTTCTATCGTGCGATGCAGGCTGCGGGGGGCGGGGTGTGGTGGGTGTGTGTGTGTGAGGACGCACCCACTGATGTCCACCGGGATATCTGAATTCTAAAAACAGGTACGAACTCATCCCATATTCCAACTCCCCGGGTAGTATAACAATTTTCATCAGAACCAGGGGTCCACCTACTTTGTTTTCATTTTCCTCCTGTTGTCTGCAGTACAATATTGTTTAAGTTAGTTTTGCTGGAAAGTGTTACGCTGTCAAATTCATACACGCTGAGAGAATCTGCATATTTACTTTTGTATCCAACGTTAGTTTAAATGTCACACCGTGGAGGTAAATCAGTCGAATCGAATCCTTTGGCACGAATAGATGATTGGTTCACCGATGCAAATCGACAAGGGGGAACCAAATGAATTATTTATTTTAAATTTTATTTAATTTCACAAAGTTTCGTTTTGGCAATAAAGAGCATGTCATCGCAAAATTAAATGATGCTGTCTCAAATAAGCTGCTCTGAAAGTATAGCTAAACAGACCCTGTGAAACATCATTGCAAATGATATCGTGTTCGTTCGTTTGGAAGGTTAGGGGATGATATGTTGGTTATATCTGTCGGACTTCTGGTGAACTTGAACTACTCTTGTTTGTAGCAGACAAAACACAAGAAATATAAATTACTGTTTTTGTCAGTGTTTTGCTGGATACAAAGATTGCAAATAGGAACATGTATTCTGCTTTTCGAGCTGAGCTTCAGAATCGCTCTAAGATTTGGCACGATTGCGGTGTGAACTGGTCTCGAACGGACAGGGCGGCGGCTGCGAATCGGCAGGGCCGAATCGGGGAGGTGGGCACAAAACCGAAAGAGTATAGAAGCGGCAGTGCTCTGGTTCGACAGAGAAGAACGACTCGATGCTCTGACTTATGCTCCGTACCTGGTTAGTAAGATCAGGGCCTTGAGGCCGGATGTAAGGGTCGGCTCGGCGTTCAGTTCGATTCTCAGCAAGGTTTCCTCGTCTCTGCAATGAATTGAGGCTGTGCCTTCAAACGAATGAGTTCGCGATTCGGCTGCAGTAATGGCAGCCAATTTGAATGGATTATACCGTGTTCCTCAGATTCGTTGTTGCTGTAAGTAAACGAATATGCAAGTTTGTCTGTAGAATGCATGTTTTGATAATAAATGTACTTTGACCTTTCTGATAAAGTGAAATGATGTTGGGAGGCGTTTGTGAAATACGAGGATGGAGGAAGAAAAGGAGAGAGCGACACGGATAAGGAGGGAGGAATGAAAATAAGCAAGCATCTTCAGCATTTCGTTTCCCAATGAGCCAAATTCTGTTTGAAGGATATCTCGGAGATAACATCTTCATTCATTTGTATAATAAATGATAAAATTTCACATTGATGTAAGTACCGGGAGTGGGGGAGAGAGAAAGAAAGATAGGGATAACGGAACGGAAAGAGACCGAAAAATAAATATGACTTACACGGAAGGAAACTTATTCTGGTTAGTGCAGCAGTGCAAAGCCCTCATTTCTTTCACAGAGCGGAAATCAACGCACAGTTGATCACACTGAATGGATAGAGTGTTAATAACATATTGAAGGCGAACTGCATGAAGAAATATATTTCAGCAGGGTAATTGACACAATGTGTGCTATCTGCTTCGTCCTGATTCTACTGGCCTTGCTACCAGGTGAGATTCTGCGAAACATTTCAGTTGGTTTAATTGGGTTGAATTTCACACAGGTCTGTTCACATTTTTTTTATTGCAGGAAGTAGTGTAAAATATTCAGTTACACAGGAGCCTCTTGAATTATCGACTGAAGAAGGACAAACCGTAATGCTGAACTGCAGTTACTCAATAGCCAATTGTTATATTTTTTTGTGTATTCAGCGTCAACATGGAGGTCTACAATTCTTGCTGAAGCTAATTAACACCTGGATGGATCAGTCGCCAGAAATCCCGTTTAGGTTTACGCGTGTCTTAAAGAAAGACACTCTGGTGGCTTATTTAACTATCTCGGCAGCTGTTGCCTCGGACGCTGCCATGTATCTCTGTTCCATGAAGATCAGTGTGTTGCACGGAGATGACGAGTCCGATCAAAAACCTCTCATGAGTGATGTTGTCAATACTCAAGTGAAGACATTCTTAGCGTGAAAAAAAAAGAATGCGCGTGCACAAGAAACAGCTATAGTCTCTTGCTGCTTTAAAAAGAATGAAAGCTAGTAACAAACCACTGCCTTGATATTTTGCTCCAGGTGCCACAGCCGTATCTAGGTAGTCATGAATAGGAAACGAGCGAAGAAAGTTGATGAAAGAGGGGAGGGGCGAGAGAGAGAGAGAGAGAGAGAGAGAGAGAGAGAGAGAGAGAGAGAGAGAGAGAGAGAGAGAGAGAGAGAGAGAGAGAGAGAGAGAGATCAAAAGGGTGAATAGAACAGAAGAAATTGAGAAATAAATACATACGTAAGAGAACGAAACACATTCCGATTGGTGCAAGCAGGTCACGCCCACAACGCTTTAACGGAACGGAAGGAGTAGCATATTGGATCGACACGTCAATATCAATCAAGTCTTACTAGCTCATTTAAGGTAGACTGCTTGATCGACTGTAATTCAGCTTCATGCGAGACACCATGCGTGCTAACTGTTTCTTTATGATTACATTGGCCATGTTGCCAGGTACGTTTCTGTAAAACAATTCTCCGTGTTATTGGGGTTAAGTTCAACAAAGGTCTATTCACTTTTTTTTTGTGTTTTTTTTAATGGCAGGAAGAATTGCGGAAGATTCAGTTACACAGGTGCCTCCTGAATTAACGATTGAAGAAGGAGAGTCCGTATCACTGAACTGTAGTTACTCAATAGCCAATAGTTACATTTTCTGGAACATTCAGCGTCAAAGCGGAGGTCTACAATTCTTGCTGAAGCTAATTAACACAAGGATGAATCGGTCTCCGGGTACGCCGCAGAGGTTTAACGGGACTTTACAGAAAGACAGACAGGCGGCTCAGTTAATTATATCTGGAAGTCTTGTTACGGACACCGCCGTATATCTCTGTGCCATGCAGCCCACACTGTTACACGGTGGTGATGGATCCGAACAAAAACCACGCCTAAGTGCTGTTCAGAATACTCAATAGATGGCGCACTTCATGGGGAAACAGAAAACACACGCAAAGGAAACAGTGAAGGTCCCTTGTTTAGATAAACGGTGTGAAAGCGAATAATAAACCTTTATCCCACTATTTTGTCGGGAAGGAAAGCCGGATCTAGACAGTCATATATAGGGAATGATCAAAATAGAGTGATGAAAGTGAGAGACAGAGAGAGAGAGAGAGAGAGAGAGAGAGAGAGAGAGAGAGAGAGAGAGAGAGAGAGAGAGAGAGAGAGAGAGAGAGAGAGAGAGAGAGAGAGAGAGAGAGACAGAGAGACAGAGAGACAGAGAGATAGAAAGTGTTCGAGGGAGAGAGAGAGCGGCGAGAAGAAAGGGGGAGCGAACAAATGCAAGAATGCCGCCAATTTTAGCTCATTCACTTTGGAACGTCATCTGGCTTTCGGGTTTGCGTGGTGCCAAATTTTATCTGTTTCCTTTGTTTATCCTTCCAGTATTGTACTGAGCCTCCACTCGATGACGTCAATTAAGGAGAGTGACGCACATCTGAGAAGCGACCATGTGTCTTTAAACAGTGTTACCAGAACTTGAAAACAATATTGAGACGTATCTAGATGTACAAACAGGAACTTCACAAACAAAGAGTTTCGGAGACTAAATATCTCCTTTTCCCTGCTGTCAACAGCAATACAGTGACTGACAAGATTGTCGAAATCGTAAGTTGAGGGAGACAGACAAGAACCACCCCATCCCCAACACACACACACACACACACAGGCCAGCAAAGGTCAGATAGTCCTCTACATTTGGCGACACTTGGACTAATCATCTCAACTGCAAGATTGCGGAGCGACGCAGGGCGCAGTGGCCACTCCAGGAATGAAAATCTGTTATCTGTAAGTAGGGGCCGTGTACAATCTTGGTTTTATGGAGAGAACGTGGGATGCACGGAGGAACATCTGGTGAAACTTTTGAAATGCCTTTTTCTCTGTCGCTGCCACAGTGCGATCGGAATAAATCTCCCGGTGGAAGGCCCCGAATCCTCGGCTTTGCCATTTGCTTGGCGGACGGTGCCGGGGTCGAAGCGGTCGTCAGAGATGGTACTCGGTGCTCGGTGTCGGAGGACTGGTTGAAGGCTCGAATATTTCGGACGGACTCGGAGTTGGCTGTGATCGGAGCTCCCAAATTGCTGTTTCGGCAAGCTGCGGCGCTGGAGGTTCATGGCAGGAAGAGTGTTTCTTCCATCTACCGTCAGCATCAGATGATGGGCTCTCGGGCTTTGAAACTTTCTTTTAAACCGTGCCATGGACTGCTCTTTATCAGATTACGTTTTTGCTTTGCACTGTTGAAACTATGTGTTAAAATTATGTGGTCTTTGTCAGTTAGTCTTTTATCAATTATGGTCTTGTCTGTACTGTTGAAACTATAACTCTATGTAACTATATGGTTTTGTGTAGGTCTTGCAGCTTTAGCTTTGTCTGATGGGTTTGTAGTTCCTTTCCGGGGAACGTGCTAAGACGGTAGCGCGATATCGATACGCAACAGCCTCTCTGGACTCTGGATTAGGGATTACCAAACGGTTTGTGCTTTTTTCTTGTAAGGTCTATTTTGTAATTTTTCGTGATATCATTCTGGAGAACGTTTTCTCATTTTTAACCGCATTGCATATTCTGGTTTATAAATGACAATAAACTGAATCTGAATCTGATCTGGATCTGAACATCAGCAAAAGTGAAGCGTGTATGAGTGAGACGGGGGAATGGGGTATCAGGCAAAATACGTCCAGCCAGAATGTGACACTGAATTGCAATGAAAGTCTATTCTGCTTAGTGTTCATTTAAGCAAATAAAACTCTGAATGAACTGTTATAAAAGCGGAGACAATAATAGATAACTGTAATTATCGATGTAGATAAGGAGCATTATTTTCCTCCTTAGCATCGAGAGCAAAGTGCAAAACACTTCCTTAATGTGAATCACAAAAGGCTGCAGCAGTCTCCAGATTGTGCCCTGAGTTTTATGATTGCTTTGCAGCATGACAGGAAGCTGGTTCTTTTTAAATGTTTCTGCGTGCTTTTGAATCGCATTTGGCTTTCTATCGTTGTGCCATATAGCTGGGACATTTGCATGACGATGGAGAATCGGAGGAAAAACCAGCCTAGGTGATGTAATCAGCCGTCATTACAGGGCACACTTAGTGTGGAAAAATCACTAGATGCTGAAGTGCAATACAGCGAGGTTAACGTTTCTACATTAACCTCACGCTGCTCAGCATAAAAAATTGCGTTTGAATTCTGCTCCAGATATAAACAGGAAGATGAAAAAGCATTTCCGGGCATTAGTTGCTGTACACAAAATGCTATCTCGGCAGAAAACATTGCAGGAAATCTCCTATGAACATTTACGATGTATTCCTTGAGTATGCAGCGGTATAAGGCGACTGTCAGACAAAGATACATGCCCGCACATTCCGAACCAGGCCGAATAAACCTTCATAACCCGTCACGATGAAGGCAGCTGCATATGGTTGCGGACATTACTGTGGTAAGGACAGGCGACGGAAACACTAACAGAAAACAAAGATTGAGCAATATACATATTTCCAACAGACAATGAACAATGTGTGGAAAGTTCTAGTATTAATGAGTGTTTATTCAACTAAGTATAAAATATTACGATGGCTTAGTTAATGACAAAATGTGGAAAATGAAAGTTTTGTGAATGACGGAGAGCACGTGTCTAAGCATCACGTAATGTGGGAGCAGATAGAGTTAGAAGGACAGAGTGAGAGAGTTTGAAGAGAAGAACCAACCGAACGAGGTTAATTAAAAAAGGAGGAATATATTGTGGAAGTGAACTAAAGACGTAATAAAATGAGGGGAGTTACTGGTTGCGGAGGGGCCGTCACAGAGTGAGATGGAGACAGAGATAAGGTAGAATAGAGAGAGAGAGAGAGACCATGCAGAGGGCAAGAGTTGAATAATAGAAAGGGAAACAATAAAGAGGGTGATGTTGATGGACAGAGGAGATGTATAGAGGATAGAAAAGATGTGTAAAGAGTGATTACAAGGGGGTCAGCAAGTTAGAGGGGATGTGGAAGTATTGAGTGGAAGATGGAAACAGAGGGAGGATGGAGAAGGATCTAGCGAGGAAGAATAGAGTAGGGAAGGCGGGTAATAGAGCTGACAGTAATGGATGGAGCGGTTCAGAATGAGAAGAAGGTGTTTGGTTTAGAAAGTGGGAGAAATACTAAAACTGGGTCCGTAGAAAAGCCGTTTGGAATAAGGGAGAGAGAGCTATTTAGAGAATGAGAAAAATACGGAAGAGTTGGCGAGTTGCTGGAGTGTTGAATAGAATGAAAAGTGGCACGTACACGATGTAGGTGGATGAAGGAAAGACTTAAAGCGACGAGGACAGAAGTAGGGAAAGCATGTGTGTGAAAGACAATGAAAATGTAGTATGATAGGAGGAAGCATCGGAGATAGGCCGTGATAAATACTTCATTTAGACTGGAGCCTGAAGGTTTGAGTGACCTTCTGACAGCCCTGTAGTATTGCTTCACATCAGGTGAGACACAGATTGAAAGGTGACTCACCTCATTCGCCACTGCCACTCATTCGTAAAGCAACATTTTTTGAATTGTCTCTCTTACGATGGGGACAGAAGACAAATAAGCTGCTTTATCCTTTTTTCGTGCTTCTTGTGGAATATTTGGTTATACACCAACCGGTGCCCCCGGTTCTTAAGGGAAAACATGGCTGTTTATACATTTCCCCTTTATTGCATGAAGGTTTTTGAAACATAACATGATAATGCTCCCCGCAGAGTTATTTATTCTTGAAGGACAGATCATCATCATGCTGCAGATGTATTTTTATATATCACGCACCATGAATAATCTCTAATATGTTCCTGCAAATCTATCTCTAGAAAATCGAACTGCCGCTGGAACGTCCACGGATAGAAAGAGGTTAATTAAATAAATATATATATATATATATATAGATATCTCATTACACTTTTCAACTGGTCATATTTCTGACTTCGCTGTCTACCTCTGTAACATGGAGACTGCACTGTTAGAGGGAAAAACCAGATCTGGACAAAAAGGCACAGTTTGTTTGTCAACGCGTGCTCAGGCGAAACGTCCCATTACCGCGAAATCCGAAGGATTCTACAAAAAAAAACAACTTCTTGCGTTTAATCCTTACATACTCTTCGGGTCACATTTCACGCGTTTTTGGTTTTGATACCAATTAAGTCACATTACTGCCTTTTTTTTTAGACGGAAGTTGAAGATTTTTCCTAAAGTAACAGAAAATGTGTAAAAATGTCGGACTATTTGTTAATTTTAGGATATATATATATATATATATATATACACACACATACATATGCATACATACATGCATACACTTATAAGGCTCAGTGTTCAAAATTTGGTATACACACGTGTTATGAGGGGTTTCTTGGGCCGAGTCAAGATTGACTCGGACCATACTGTCAATGTTCGCGATAGACTGGCCTCCTATCCCGGGGGTGGGGGGGGGGGAGTCTCGTACTTCCAGTCGCTTCAAGCCACTGAAACCAGCATAAGCACTGCCCTGGTGAGCCTACAAGGCTCGGGACAGAGTTTAACTTTTAACATGCTGAGAAGGCATGGGATATGAACAGGTTTTATGAGTTAAAAAGTATTTCCTGGAAAATGAAAATATTGTTCCTTAAAAATAAATATATTTTTACCTCAAGACAGAATCGTTCGAAATCGCCTTTGTCGGTTATTGTGAATACTTTTGTGGAGGTAACAGTGGGAATGAAGTGAAAGTTAGAGAGATACATCAGTCTGACAACCTAAGGCGCCAGCGCCATTCAGGTGCCGACACTCCTGATTGTTTGGTGATTAATTTCACTTGTGGTGGTTTCATTTAGATGTGCACCTGTGCCAAATTTTGTTCGAATTTTGTAATTCCCTTTGGTTCGTTCGGCTTTGCTCACTCTTGGACATGCTTCGGACCACTCAGTACTTCAGGGACGCTTGAGTACTATTCAGTCTTCTCCATGTAATAGTGCACAAGTGAAGGTTGTTTCTTCAGTTCCAACCTCAAATCTGGAGTCCACTTCACTTGGATCAACCTGGTCAAAACCTCCACTGGTGGGCTGCTGTTTAAAATCTGGAACTTCAGCATACCGACCCCGGCTCAGTCGAGCAATGCGGACACATTTGTTACAGCCAGACTGACGTATTCATGGAGCCAGCAGAGTTTGCTCACTTTCGATCAGTGTTGACTATCCACGAAGTTATAGTATGCAGACCTCCTCGTATGCTGTCCATTTGTATTCAATCAGTTCTCCATGCTTACTATTAAGTGCCCGAACCTGACGGCACTCGAAACAATTAATTCAACCCAAGGGCACGTAGACCACTTCTTACAGCACTTACTGGATTTAGAACTGAAACTAATCACGTTTCCTTCAACCTCTGCAAAGTGTCGCAGATCATGTCTCACTTCTCTGACAAATCTCTTGCTCTCTCATGGCGCTCTTGGATACAAACACTCCAACGTCAGCAAAGGTGCCGCTATTAACCATGGATAATCAAGGAGGTTTTGGACCACATGGCCCGGGAACTATTGACAACCTACTGACTCTCCTAACTTCGCGTGGTACGAGTACTCATCGCAATCTAATTCTGATCCCCACAGATAGATGTGGTTGGAACGCTGAGGCCATTATAGCCGTATCCGTCTGCACGATATCAACCGAAATTAAAGATCAATTGCCGTATAGAGCTCGCAGATGGTCTGGAAACCCTTATCGAAACTCATTTTCAGATTGACATTCGTCTCCAGGACAAGAGAAGAGAGCAGCAGAGTTAATCCAACAGGGTTTAGAGACGTTGAGGGCCTACAGCCTCATCTTACTCTGCACGGTCGCCCACAACCCCACCTGAAATGAAGTGGGACATTTCTGTTCTGGCACTCATGAGATATTTGGATACATCAAAACTGGACTAGATAAAGGAGTTCATTCTCCCATTTTCCCCAGATCGACAACAACCACTATGTACAATGGCATGACGAAGTTGGGCAGCAGGACGACTCATTGCAATATATCTAGATGCTTGTGTCCTTCTCCGCCGTGTATCTCCGTGACTCGCAACCCATTCCCTCGTATTGATATCGCCGATCTGGTCAACAACCTGAATTGGTCCACTGGAGGGCGCGCTTTACCAGAAAAGCAAAGGAGCTCACCCACCGGTCAGTCGCCTTACTCGAATGAAAACCAGCATCCATGGAACATCAAGTTGGAGGAATTATTTCTGAATTTAGCACACTGCTTCAAATCAGAACTTAATTAAGAATTTTATGCAGACCTGGATGCGTTATCAACTTTAATTCTGCAACGTTATAACTCTTGATAAGTATTCTGGTTCCAGTATTTCACCATTTTACCAGAGCAGTGACACAGAACAACGCTGCGCAAGTTTAGGGAGGACAGCCACTGGCCCAAACAATCCAGTGAGATTGAGGCTCTCTCTCACCCCTTTGTGTGGATGTAGTGTAATTTGTTGATCTGTTACAAATAGTTAAAATCATGTAGCAGAAAGCACACTGCATACCAATAAAGGAATGGTATATATGAATGTCTGCATAAGTAAGGGGTTTGTAAAGAAGAGCAAAAAAAAAAAAATTGGAAAGGGTCCATTCTAATTAAGCAACTAAACATGCACAAGTTTAAGTTCATCTTGATCTTCTCTAAACTCAGGAGCTGGAACTTCTTTAGTGTGTAACCCCCACACTACTTTCTGAACGCTCTCGCAATCCATCTCGAACAAATAGGCATAGGCCCGGATTGTATGCTCCGACCGGCATACAATCTCCAGCGTCTTCTCGCTTCATCTCAAGCCGCAAACAGGCAATAATAACACCATCCTTATTGTCCATCACCAAGAACTCCTCCCCCTTATCGGATAGCACAGAATCCACTTCATCCATTATCTGAAACAGGAACCCAAACAAGCTGCTCATACATAACTTCCAAAATGAAACACCTACACCATAACAGTAAGCGTATAACCCAGGTCATTACACTCTCTCCCACCTGAAATAGTCATGTTCTCATTACTGTTATTAATAACTCAGTTTTCAGACCCAGGAGCAGGAACTTTTTCTGACTCTTTGTCCCTGTCCAGCCATTTTTAAGCACGTTGGAACAAAGCATGAGCATCAATGTCGCTACTTTCTGGCCAGTACTTCAGTCTGAAATCACAGGCAGATAACGCTGTTAATCTCCTATGGCCTATACTATCCATTTTAACCGAGTTCTATATATTAGTTAGGGGATTTTCGTGCGTCCTCGCCTCACACTCAGCACGATAGAGTTAGTCACAACATCAATCGCGTCCATTTGAATACCAGGAATTACAACTTGTTCAGGTGTGCATGTGTCCTGCTGAAAATACAACAGGTCTGAACTCTATACTGTGATCCTGATACAGGACAGCACCTAAGATCTCTCTGTTGGCATCAGTATGCAATACATACAGCATAGTCACTTTCACGTTCCGCCAAGCTGGATGGAAACGCTATGAGAAATTCGAGATACACTAATACCTCGGATAAGGTCATATCCCACAGCTTTTTCTCCATAATACGGTGTATGTTCGCAGGGGTTCCGATACTCAACGCGGCATGCTTTCGAATTGGAGAAACCCCTGCTAATAGCCACGCCTCAAGTCTCGCACACTGAAACACCTCGCACCACTCAGAAAGGACGGCGCTTCTTCGATCCGTACAATGGTCGGGGTCGTTACGCCTCTTCAGACTCCTGTAGTTCACACACATCCACACCTTCCTAGACGTCTTCCTGACCAGGCTTGGGGACATCTGGAGTCAGTGATTATCCCAGATTCATCAGCTTCCAGAAATCTGCATATGACAGGTGCCGCGTCCTTTCTCTGATAGGGGTTTCCACTGCTGCTCGGATGCTGTGGCCTCTGCTCTTGGAACAGCCCACATCAATCTCGACGCTAGAAAAGACATCTTCCAGTTTCAACATATTCTCTATCAGTTCCCTCCTCTAATCTCCAGGAACGGGTGGTCCTCAAAGCTGATTGACAAGGCAGTCACATTTCCACTTTTCGGAGATCGTTTCACATGGACAATAGGCATCGCCGTCAACGAGAATAGATGCACCATTGGTACATCCATGTACCCCGACTGCGGTTGACTTCCCGCTCCTAAGTTTTCCTGACACGTACCTCTATCATAATCACCGGTACAGTTAGGGGCTTCTGCAGTTCCTCCTCAGCTGTAACTAATTAAGTTAGCCTGACTCATGTTAGTGGCAGTCTGGAGCATCCATGAACAGGGAGGGCCTCGACATTCCGGAAGGTTAGTGTTCTCTATCATTCTCAGTACTTCCCAAGTTATATCCCGACTGGTTGTCACTGGTTCAATCACACAATTCCTCTTTTCTGCTCATTGTCCAGCGCTGTGCCGCCACGCAATTCTTTGAAACCTGTTCAGAACACAGCGAGAAAGTAGACTGTTTTCAGAAAGTTTCAGGTTCATTGCAGACTCCCAGCAGCATCCTCACAATTGGGTTACTGATTCCAATTAGAATTGAGGCTTCGTGGCTCTCGACCAGGTCCGAACAAACCCTCACTCATCATGGGCCTCTGCTGCTGCCACATCTGCCTCGTTAAAGTCCAGATTCAGTGACACGTATCCATCGTAGTATAGTCATCCGTACTAAGAAACCAGATCACGAGTACGCTGAATGGAGTTAAGAGCAAATGCGTCAAATACTGGCTGTATAACGGACTGTAGAGCAGAGAACCTGAGTGGCTGTCAAGTATGGCTACAGCACAATTACCCTTAATCCGTAGCAAAACACTGGTTCCTGGCCCTACTAATACTTCAGGAATATAGTTTTTGTTTTAGGATTATCCTTGATATGTTGCTAAGAATATTATCCACTTGACATGCCAGACCGTTTCTTCACTGGGTCTCTGCGTTTAGGTAACTGGGGGCTCACACTCCGTGTCGTTTCCCATTGTTTACACACCGGCTTGAAGTGTTTCTCTTCACACAGTTATAACAGATAATACCGGCCGGCGTATTGCAGTCCTCTGCGTATTCCGACCCTTTACGGGATTCACCTCCCTATCACTTCTATAGTACGATGGAGGGGGCGTGGTGAGTGCTGCTGTGGGCTTCTGTGTGTGAGCGCACTCGCTGATATCCACCGGGATATCCCAATCCTACACTCTGGCAGGAGCTCCTTTCCCACTCCCCGGATTGTTTATTAATTGTCACTTCAGCTAAGGGGACCACAACCATGGTTTGCAATCTGCAGATTGTGGCTCCCCGCACCTCCATCACATTTTCGTCCTCAATTATGACTCTAATCAGCTCGACCAGCGAGAGAGAGTTCACGTGTTAAGAGACATTCGATTACCCCAAGCTATCAGGACCCCCGATTGGATGCACTTAGCCAGTTGGTCCATTCTTCAGTGAGTCACTTCAGCCGTTCGAATGGCTTCTCTATTGCACAACCAATTTAGCTGCTTCTCTCGCCGAGCCATGTGGGCAGATCGCCTGAAACATCTATTAAGCTACGTCATGAGCTGTATTGGGTTTCTGTCGCGCTCAAAAGTTTTCTCGCGTTTGCATGTAGGCCATAGTCTTAGCAATGAGGTTCTTTGTCTTCATGACTCTCACTACATCAGCAGCAACACCTCTAAAACGTGCTATCAATCGCTACCCCTTCACGTCATCAGAACACTGCCGCTCATCTGACATCAGAGAGCACGACTCCGTCCATTTCGCATACTTCTCCCCCACCCCTGTGGAGTGGGACACCCGTTAGACATTTCAAATCAGACAACTCCTTTATTTCGCACCACAGAAAGGAGAACCTGTCTTGAAGTCTCCGCCGCAATCTAAGGCAGACTTGGTATGCGGTTCTGCCCGCCCTTCTACACAGTTCTCTTCTCTAAAAGTATCGACAGCCCACGCTTCAACCACCCCCCACTCCGTTTTACCGGGTCCCCTATAGTAACATATTTTCAACAGCCAAAACGTCAGCACTTCTAAGAACCAAAACAAAATATTTGCCCGCCAATTATTAAAACGGCTGTGCCGTAGTCCTAACTGTTCCAACGACTTTATCAGTACCTTCAGCTCCGATTAGCAATTCGTCAGGAAATCTAATACGAATACACTCCATACACAGGCATTCATTACCAGTGACCCCGTCGATTCGCACCACTGCTCAAACCCTGAGGTATCCATAACGACATCCCGTCATCCAGTTTATCAGACAATACTTCTACACAGACTTGAACACACAGCCCACTGGATGAAGGCTAAGGGCAATCACACAGCATCAAACGAAATTGATAGGGGATGATGACCCACAGTAAAACGCATTATTTTTCTTGGCTACGTAAGTCTATGGAAGACCACCTCAAACCGGGCTAAACGAGCGAGTTTGAAGCGCTCTATCACAGCAAACACACAGCTTGTATTAATGTTGTGTAATTTGTTACGCAGTCAAAAACGAAGTAACAGACAGTATACCATTAAAGGAATGATACTTATGAAACTTTACTAAAGTATTAGTATGTAAAGAATAACAAAAAAGAATAAGGTCCATTCTAATTACACAGTCAAATGACAATGGACAAAAGACAATAGGTGCAGAAGTAGAACATTCGGCCCCTCGAGTCTGCACCGCCATTCTGAGATCATGGCTGAACATTCACTATCAATACCCAGTCCCTGCCTTGTCACCATATCCCTTGATTCCCCTATCAATCAGATATCTCTCTAGCTCCTTCTTGAAAGCATCCAGAGAATTGGCCTCCACCGTCTTCCGAGGCAGTGCATTCCACACCTCCACAACTCTCTGGGAGAAGAAGCTCTTCCTTAACTCTGTTTTAAATAACAGACCTCTTATTCTCAATCCATGCCCTCTGGTACTGGACTCTCCCAACATTTGGAACATTTTTCCTGCCTCAATCCTATCAAATCCTTTAATTATCTTAAACGTTTCAATCAGATCCTCTCTCAGTCCCCTCAATTACAGCGTGTACAAGCCCAATCTCTCCAGTCTCTCTGCCTAAGACAGCCCTGCCATCCCAAGAATCAACCTAGTGAATCTACGCTGCACTTCCTCAATTGCCAGAATGTCCTTCCTTAAACATGGAGACCAAAACTGTCCACAATGTTCCAGCTGTGGTCTCACCAGGGCCCTGTACAAATGCAAAAGGACATCTTGCACTTGTACTCAATTCCCCTTGTAATAAAGGCCAACATTCAATTTGCCCTCTTCACTGCCTGTTGCACTTGCTCATTCACCTTCGTTGACTGATGAACTAGGACTCCTAGGTCTCTTTGCATTTCAATGTTGGCAAGTTGGAGCTCATCTTGTACTACTCTGTCATTCACGTGCTGTCCCCTGTCAGCGTGAACGCCCACTCCACCTTCCAACCGCTGCTCGTAATCCATTTCGAACAAATTGTCCCACATCGAGAAAACCTCCCACTAAATAGATGCCACATCATTCCTAATCTTCAACAGTATCCCAAACAAGCTGCTATGATAGAAATGTCAACTTGAAGTAAATGCAGCATAACAGTAAAAATATGAATCAGAGCACTACCCTTGTATCACACAAAAGGGCGGTCTTAAACGATAAATTTTGCTCCATTTTGTAAAAAAAAAAACTGCCATTCATGATCTACATCGATGTGGCATTAATAAGACTTCCACTTACGATGTCGCAAACACCTTATTGTATTTTTTCATATTCCCTGCAATACGATATTGTTGATGGCAGTTTTGCTGCAAAGCTGTTACACTGCCAAACACATACGAGATTAGAGAAACTGCATCAATGCATTTGTGTCAAACGTTAGTTTCAATGTCACAATAACTACCACAGCAGAGGTAACCCTTTCGAATCTGATCCATTGGCACTAATATATAATTGGTTCACCGACGCAAATCTGCAAGTGTGGACCAAGTGAATGCTTCATTTTAATATTCACTTTATTTGACGAACTTTCGTTTTCGTAATTAGTAGCATCACAGTTAGGCAAAATTCAATTATATTGTCTCAAATAACCAGCTCTGAAGATATAGCTAAGCGGACCGTATGTAATCTTCTCATCTCTTTCACAGAGCAGAAGGCGACGCGCATTGAACCCCACTCAATCGATAATGTGTTAATAACTTACTGAAGGTAAACTACATGATGTAATATAATTCAGCCGGTTAATAGACACCGTGCGATCTGCTTCTCACTGATTATACCGGCCTTGCTACTAGGTGAGATTCTGCGAAACCTTTCAGTGGGTTGAAATGGATTGAATTCAACACCGGTCTGTACACATATTTTCATTTATCCTTGGAGCTACTGCAAAAGATTCAGTTACACAGGATCCTCTTGAATTAACAACTGAAGAAGGAGAGATCGTAATTCTGAACTGCAGTTATTAACAGCCCAGACTTATTTTTGATACATTCAGTGTCAACATGGAGGGCCACATTTATTTCTGAAGTTAATGAACAGGACGATGGATTGGTCGCCGAAATATCTGTTTACGTTTAAGGGTGTATTACAGAAAGACAGCCAGGACGCTCAATTAACTCTCTCGGGGGCTCTTGCTTAGGACTACGTCATGTATGTCTGGGGCATGAAGCTCACAGAGTTGAACGAAGATGACGGGTCCGGTCAAAGTACTGCCCTGAGTAATGTTTTCAAGACTCAACAGAGGACGTACTTAGCTTTAAAAAAGACCGTTGGCGCACAAGAAACAGGTCCAAAAAAAGGATGGAAGTCACGAACAACACTGTTCCCTGATGTTTGCACCTGGTGCGAGAGCCGTATCAAGGTAGTCATGAATAGGAAAAGAGTAAAATAGATTGATGAAAGAGAAGGCGTGACAGAGAGAGAGAGAGAGAGAGAGAGAGAGAGAGAGAGAGAAAGAGATGAGAGAGAGAGAGAGAGAGAGAGAGAGAGAGAGAGAGAGAGAGAGAGAGAGAGAGAGAGAGAGAGAGAGAGAGAGAGAGAGAGAGAGAGAGAGAGGAAATCGACAGGAAGAATTGAACAGGAGAGACTGAGAAATAAAAATATACTTAAGAGAACGAAACCCATTCCGATTGGTGCAAGCAGGGTAACACCCTCAACTCTTTAACAGAGCCGAAGGCGCAGCTTATTGGATCAGCTCTTCAATGTTGGTCATGCTTGATCGAAACACATTCAGCTTGATGTTTGACAACATGCGTGGTTATTGTTTCTTTATGATTTTATTGGCCCTGTTGTCAGGTGAGTTTCTGTAAAACAATTGATCGTGTTATTTGAGCTGAGTTTAACAAAGGTATTTTTTTCATTTTTTATTGCAGGGACGATTGCAAAAGATTCCGTTACACAGGAGCCTTCTGAACTAAGCATTCAAGAAGGAGAGGCCATATTACTGAACTGTAATTACTCAGGAGCATATAATTATATATTTTGGTACATTCAGCATCAAAACAGAGGTCTACAATTCTTGCTGAAGCTAATTAACACAAAGATGGATCGGTCTCCAGAAATTCCGCAGAGGATTACCGGTACTTTACAGAAAGACAGCCAGGTGTCTCAGTTAATTATATCTGGAAGTATTGTTTCGGACTCCGCCTTGTATCTCTGTGCCATGCAGCCCACACTGTTGCACGGAGATGATAGATCCGAACAAAAACCCCGTTTGAGTGATGTTGAGAACACTCAATAGAGGGCGCACTTAATGGGGAAACATAAAGGACACGCATTGCAAACAATGATGGACGCTTCGCTCGGTAAACCGTGTGAAAAACAAAAACAGCCCTGTATCCTGCTGCGCTTGGCGGTCAGGAAAGCCGTTTCTAGATAGTCATGCATAGGGAATGATCGAAATGGAGTGACGAAAGAGAGAGTTGGAGAGAGATAGAGCGAAGGATTGTTAAGAGCACCAAATTTCTTGGTGTTCACTTGGCGAGGAATCTCTCCTAGTCTCTCAACACCAGCTCCATAGCAAAAAAAAAAAAAAAACGACCAGCAGCGTCTCGACTTTCTGCGAAGACTGAGGAAAGTCCATCTCAAACCACTACACACCACCATCCTCAACACATTCGACAGGGCTTGTATTGAGATCATCCTGAGCAGCTGCATCACTGCCTGACTCGGAAATTGCATCATCTCAGATTTCAATACCCTGCACTGGATAGTGAGGTAAGCTGAGAATATCATCGGGGTACCTCTTCCCACCATCACGGACGTTTACACTACACGCTGCATCCGCCAAGCAAACAATATTATGAATGACCCGACGTACACCTCATACAATCTCTTCTCCCTCCTGCCGTCTGTGTAAAGGCACAAGCACTCGGGCTCTCACGACCAGGGTATGTGACAGTTTCTTCCCCAACGATATCAGACTGCTCAGTAACCAGAGCCTGGACTGACGCCATACTGCCAAATTGTCCTGTTTATTATTTATTTGTAATGCCTGCACCGTTTCCTGCACTTTATGCAGTCCTGGGTAGGTCTGTAGTCTAGTGTAGTTGTTGTGTGTGTGTGTGTGTGTTTTCCCTCTGTGTTACTTTTTACGTAGTTCAGTCTAATTTAACACCATGGTCCTGAAAAACGTCTGATTTTTACAATGTACTGTACTAACAGTTATGGTGGAAATGACAATAACAGTGACTGGACTTGACTTCAGGAAAGGAGAGAGAGAGAGAGAGAGAGAGAGAGAGAGAGAGAGAGAGAGAGAGAGAGAGAGAGAGAGAGAGAGAGAGAGAGAGAGAGAGAGGAGAAGAAAGAGGGAGTGAACATATGCAAGGGTGCCGCCAGTTTTAGCTGATTCACTTCGGAATGTCACCTGGCTTTCGGGGTTGCTTGATGCCAGATTTCACCTGTTTCCTTTATTCCTCCCTCTAATATTGTAAGCCTACTCTCGATGACGACGATTAAGCATAGTGACGCTCATCTGGAAAGAGTCCAATGTGGTGGCTTTAAACAGTTTTAGCAGCATTTGAGAACAACATGTACAAACAGGAACTTCCCAAGCAATGCATTTCCGAGACTAAATATCTCCTTTTCCTGCTGCCTAAAATGATATCGTGATTGACGGCATTGCGGAAATCGCAAGTAGAGGGAGCCAGACAAGAACGGAGAAAAAACACACGGACGCGCGGCGCACAAACACACACACACGCACACACACACACACACACACACACACACGCGCGCGCACGCACGCACACACACACACACACACACACACACACACACACACACACACACACACACACACGCGCGCACGCACACACACACACCAGCAAATGTCCGATGGTCCTCTTCATTTGGCAATACTTGCAATAAAAACCGTCAAAAGTTGTCACAATGTCGGAGTGTGACAACAGTGTTCCAGCCGGATGTGGACAAAAGCTCACTGTTTGTGTACCAACGCTTACGAAGGTGAAAGCCCACATTACCGCGAAATCCGAAGGATTATACAAACAAAATAGCGATGTTCACGTCGTGCAGCTAAAAGGAGGAATCTCAGGGACAGATATATGCTCAGGTATGTGGAATTTTAATTCAATTGAAGTTGTTCTTCCGTTTAACCGTTATGCACTGTTCGGGACATATTTGACCCTTTTTGACATTAGACTCCAGTAAAAGAACTCCAAATGCCACTTTTTAGCAGAAATTTGATGGCCATTCCTAAAGTGAGCCAAAATGCGCAAAGATGAATACTTTTAAAAATATATACTTTTCTGCAGATGCTACACATTTTTTCTACATTGTGGCTGTTCCAGGTCAAATTTGACCAGTATCTACTGAAATGAATGTTAGATCTCTGAAACATTAATTAACGTTTATTCATCCATTTATTAATATCAGACTATTTGTTAATGCTCGGCTATTTAAGCATTTTAAATAGATCTGTGGCTCAAAATGTGTTATAGGCACTTGTTACGGGGGGTCCAAATTGACTGGCTTCCTATCGGGGGAAGTCTTGTCCTCTCAGTCGGTTAACACCACGGAAACTGGAATAACTGGACTGATGAGCCTCTGATCCTCCCGAAAAGCTTTAACATTTACAATAATGGGAGGGCATAGAATCTGAACGGGTTCCTTGGGTTAAAACGTATTTAGTTGCGATATTGTTCCTGGAAAATGAAAATATTTTTTCTTCACAAATGCATAGTTGCAAATCGACTTTGGTCGATTTTGTGGATCTTCTTCTGGAGGTAACAATGAGATTGTAGTCATAGGTAATTATATGCAACACTCTGACTATCTGTGGCGCCAGCGCCTTTACGGTGCCGACAATTCTCTTCCTCTGAACTTCAGCTGATTATTTTATTTTGTGGTGGTTTCAGTGTGATGTGAAACTGTGCCAATTTTTGTTCGAATATTGAAATTCCCTTTGTTTTGTTCGGCTTTGCTCACTCTTGAGCATGCTTGGGCCTACTCAGTCCTTGAGTGTCGTTCGAATACTAGCCAACCTTCACCCTGTACTAGAGTTGTACTAGAGAAAAGTTATTTCTTCAATTCGAACCTCAAATCTAGTTTCTACTGCACTTGGATCGACTTGGTCAAAACCTCCACTGCTGGGTAACTGTTCTAAATCTTGAATTTCACCATATCAAACTCGGCTCTGTGTAACTATGCGGACACACGTGATACGTACAGCCAGACTGACATATTCATGGACCCATTAGCGTTTGAGCATTTTTGATTAGTGTTGGCCAACCACTAAGTAGGCCACTGTATATGCTGTCCGTTTCTCTTCAACCAGTTCTCTATGTTTACCATTAATTACTCGAACCTAACGGCACTCGAAAGAATTAGTTCAACCCAAGGGAATGTTGATCACTTCTTATGCAGCGCTTACTGTATATTAAACTGAAACTAATCACGTTCTACTTCAAACTCTGCAAAGTGTCGCATATCGTCTCTCCCTTTTCTGACAAACCTCTCGTTACCTCATGGCACGTTTTGATACAAACTCTGACACATGAACAAACCTGCCACCCGTAAATCTGCAGATGGAGAGGGTGCTGGACCACCCTGTCCGCTGACTTGCTGCAGCCTACTGACTCTTCAAACTTTGCGCGGTACAAGTACACATCGCAATCGAATTCCGGTCCCTGCTGGTAGATATGTTTGAAACGCTGAAGCCCATATTGCCATATCCCTCTGCACGATATCAACTGAAACAAAAGATCAATTTCCCGGAGAGAGCTCGCAGATGATCTTGAAACCCTTATCGAAGCTCATATTCAAGTTAAGGAAAGTCTGCATGACAAGTCAAGAACGCAACGCAGTTTTTGTAACAGGGTATAAGGTCTCTGAGGCTCTACCATTTCATCTCGCTCTGCTAGGTCACGCACACCTCTGCGTTAAATATGATGGGACACTTCTGTTATTGCACTCTTGGGATATTTGGAAATATCAAAACTGGGTGAAGAAAGGGAGTTCTTTGACGTGCTCCACCATTTTTCTTAGATCTTCTACAACCGCAAGGTATGCATCTTCTGTTTGAACCTACTCGAGGAAAGCCTATCTTTGTTTGGGTATCCTACAATAATCCAGATCTTATTACGGATCGTAACGTAAAGGAAAGCTTTGGAGGCTGTGAACATAATATAACTAAATCCATAATGTAATCTGAGGGGAAGAATCCATCGTTAACTGTACCAAACAGCAATGGAATAATTGGAATTATAGAGACATGTGAAAGGAGATTGCGTAGGTGGATTGCAGGAGGATACCGGCGGATATGGCGGCAGAAAAGAGATAGATCAAATTTCTTTGAATAGTTCACCATACTCTAGATGGTTTTGTCCAACAGAGGAAGAAATTTTCAAATGCAAGATATAGGCAGATATGGCTAACGAAGCACGTTAATGCCTCCAAAAAAGCTAAGAATTGGCATATAAGGTATCATACATGAGTGGGCGGTTAGATGGTAGGGAACCCTGTAAAATCCAACAAATGATAACCTACAATGGATCAGGAAAGGATTAACCAACAGGGAAGAATTACCAATAATAGGAGTAAAGGGAAAGATATATTGTTTGTTTCGAATATATAATTAAGAAGGAGGTGATAGTTGATATTGGTCTACTGTAAAACGATGTTGGAGAGATAATAATAGGGGGCGGCAAAGGAATGGGACATAAAAGTAATGGATATTATGCCTCTGTCTTCACTGTAAGACATTAGCAGTGTGCCAGATGTTCGTGTGTGTACCGGTCAGGAGTACATTTCATTAATATTACAAAGGGGAAAAAAAAAGTGTTCGAGGCACTCTCAAAGTTATTAAGATGGATATATCGTCTTAAAGAGGGATTTTTCCACGTTACCACCTTTGAGAGTGCCTTGAACTCCCACGTCACATTGGTATAGCAATGACAATCATAGATCTAGACTACTTCCCAGGGTCCTGTAAGATCTTGCAGAACAGAGACCAGAAAAAATTGGTCATGATCTTTCAAGAACCAGTGGATTCTGGGAGTATCTCGGAGGTCTACATCATTGAAACTGTCACTGCACTCTATAAGAAGGGAAGGAGGCAAAAAAAAAGAATTTAAATGCCATTTAGTCTAACCTCAGAGGTTTCGATTGTGTGGGAGTCGACTATGAAGAATGAGGTTTAGGGGTTCTTAAAAACTTTTGAAAAAATTGTCAAAGTCGTTACAGGTTTCTGTGAAAGTAAACCTTGTCAAGCAAACATGTTAAAGTATTTCGAGCAGCAGCAAGCAATATGAACAAACGGATGTCATTTACTTGGATTTTCAGAAAGCAATTTATAAAGTACTACACATGATTTTTCTTAACAAGATTAGGTCTTTTGCCTTACAAGAGAGATAGTACATGGATAGATGAAAGACTGACAGGCAGAAGTTAGCATGTAGGGATAAAGGAGATTTTTATGGTAAGGTGCTAGTGTCAAGTTGGGTTTCGTAGTGGTCAGTTTTGGGACAGCTACTACTCACGTTATTTGCCAATGATTTCGAAGATGGAACTGATAGCTTTGTGCAAAGTTTGCAGATGAAATTAAGATAGATATAAGTGTAGGTAGTGTTGAGGACACAAATCGTTAGCAGCCGAATTTAGGCAAATTGGAAGACTGGTCTAAAAGTGGCAAATGGAATTCAGTGTTGGGAAATGTATAAGAATGTAAAACGAACCGTAGGGCAGAATATTGTCTAAATGCGGAGACGGTTCAAATATCGAAGGTGCAGAGGGACTTCGGAGTCCCCGTGCAAGACCCCAAGACGGTTAAATTAAATGATGTTTTTGATAGAGAAGTTAAATCCAATTACAACTTTTCGTGTGAGGGTATAGAATATAAGAACAAGGAGATAATACTGAACCCTGATAATACATAGTTTAGAGAGGACTTGGAACTTGTCAAAGGTATTGTGTCACATATCTGAGAAAGGAAATGTTGTCGTTAGAGAAAGAATCTAGGGGAGGTTCACGATAATGATTCCGGAAATGAATGGATTAATATATGAGAAGCGTTTAGCCTCTGTCGCACAGTTTTCATTGGAATTTAGAAAAATGCTGAGGGATCTCTTTGCAACCTACAAAAAGAACAAGGAAGAGAGAATGTGGAGAAGATGCTTCCTAAGGTGTAGATAACAACGATTTGAGGGCATACCGTTAACACTGAGGGACATTTTTTATAGCATAGTTAAGGAGGAACTTTATTTGCGACAGAGTAGTGAATTTGGTGAATGTTCAACCACAGACTGCGGTAGTGACCGTCGGTTTCTATATGTAAGGCGGAAGTTGAAGGATTCCTACTGATCGTTCAGGGCATTAAACGATTTGACGAGAAGGTTGAGTGGTAACCCGGATCAGACATGATGGAATGGCGAAGCCGAATGGATAGTCTGAATGGCCTCATTATGCTCTTACGTGTTACGGCCTTATGGGATCGTATTGTCTCCTCAGCATGCGTTTACAGCCTACTTGGATGTGAATGCAGCAAGCAATTTTGTATCAGCAAAGGCATCTCCGACTACATCAAGCGATCAGGAATAATTTTCTATATCCTTTTGTCCCTGGGATGATCAGCCTCCAAACTGTTCCTGTCTGTACCGATGCATCCTGCATTGTATTCTAACTGCTTGCATTACCGTCTGAACTTGGGGTGCGTGGTGGGAGGGGGTGGCGACTGAAAAAGGTGGGATAGAAAGGTGCAGAATGTCATAAACTCAGTTTTCTTCCTCATAGGCGCTAGCCTCAAGCATCCAAGGCACTGAAAATTGCAGCATTAATCATTAAAGACTCTTATTAATCTGGGTATGCCCTCTTATCATTGTTTTCTTAAAGTAGGTGGTGCAGGTGCTTGAAGACATATCCAGCGTTTCAGGTGTAACCTTACTCTTCTGCATCGGTTTGCTGAATGGAAAATGAGCTACTGAACACGTGTCCGCTGCTCTCCCCTCTCTCTGTACGTTACTTAGTTTGTTATTCATATGCACGTCTTAATATAGGTTTTATTTCGGGGGTTTGAAATGGTTCCTCACAAGAACAACAATAATAATAAAGCACTGTATATGGAGGTGATAATGAAGCTTAAAATGTTTCTGTCTACATATATCGGACCGAATTCCGAGTGAATCCATGTCACGTTATTGATTTTTTTTAATTTTCCCTTTTTCTCCGGATACCCGCCACTACTTACCAATTCTACTGGGCCAGCAGCTTACTCATCTCTCCGCGTTGCTTTTCGATTCTGCGACGCTTCCACCTTCTTCTCCTAAGAAGCATCATGCCTCTACCGAGCTGTCGAAATTTTCTACCCAGTATCCAGATCTGGGTTTATAAGAAAATGGCCACAGCACTCCAGCCGCATCTAATTAATGACTACGCAATTAAATTTCTGCCTGAAACCGTTCAGCCCGAGAACGTCTCTACTCCATGTTAGCTCCAAAGGGCTGGTCACGGAGGAATAATCCGTGATGCGCCAGCGTTGAGTTTCATCCATCTCTTCACGTTCCCTGCGTAAATACTTCTTTTTCAAGTCAATATAGGCGGAAGGAAGCAGATTTCATGGTCGACAGACATGTTGTGCCGTAAGTGGGGACGACGATATTGAAGTCGTTATACTGTTCAGCGTAGTACGACATAGACAGCAAAATCCTCCTGAAACAGCCTCCTTCACCGCACAAAACTACTGAATGCAAAGGATAGACACAGTTGCAGGTTGTCATTAACCACGTTGACAAGTAAGAGTTGTTTCCATGAACGGGCATAACGAAAGGCCCCAGAGATATAGTTTTTTTTTCCTTCTCCTTGTTGAGTTGTCTTCCAAAGTAAGAACCCCATCTGCAGCGAGCGACTGTTAGTTAGATGCCCGTAACTCAACTCTGCCATTTCTTTTAATTTTACGTTTTATACTGGGCTTTGTAGCTAAGCCTCACGTCAGGCCTAGGAGCTGAACTTGGTTGAGAGGCAATTTGAGACGCATTCTGTTGGAAGCTTATCGACAGCGCACCATCCACTCGTCTGTGAGAATCCGGAATCCTCAAATGGATGGATAATTCAGTAGTCAACAGGCTCACAGTAAAGAAGAGGTGGAACTTTCCACCGAAAACATCTTCTTTCGAATTACTGTAAAAGAGAAACATCCTTACTAAACCCGACGGCGAAAATACATTGAAGCTGATAGAGTGTCGAAGGGAAGACCGCTTTTCAAGACCTTGATTGGGATTATCTTCGGATGCCATTCAGTTCAGTTAACGCACCCTGTTTTCATCCCAATCACGTTATCGGATAAATGTTAAATATCATTGTTGTATCTGTAGCTAGATGATGCTGTCATCGTCTGCTTGACCTACCGCAAAACCCGAAAAATTTTTGAATGATTCTTCAGAATTTATTCCAAAAACAACTATGCGTCAATTTAGAGAAGAATGTGTTTATTGTCTCTACAGACGTTCAACGAAAGAGTTATTGTCTCAAATGGGACATGGCAAAGGATCTAACTAAATGCAGGTAATCGGAATTGGCAATAAGCTACGAAGATCAGTCAGGTCCAGCGGATTCTTGGGTTCCCAATATTCTTCAAAGGCTCACCTGCAACGTCAAGCCCATCGTAGCACCCTTTGTTGCTCTGTCTAAAGGAATCTCCGACCATTTTCGCCGAATTTCTTAAGGCGTGGTTCCCTTATTTTCCGAAACAAAACCAAACTTAGGTTCCCCTTATTGTTGAAGTAGACACATCAGGTACTACTTTGAACTCCTCTTTGAACTCCATTCCTGTGTGTGTTTTTTTCCACCAGCATCTATCCCTGCGGACAGACTTATAGCAGAGAGAATACAAAGATGTAGGGATTCATATTAGCCCTGATGGAGTTCAGATATAGGTTGTACTGGAATAACTATCAATTTGTGTATTTTTCAGACCATATAAATATGTCAAATCATCTACAATCGCGCCAGGTGTGGTGGTCCCATATAGTTGTAACCCTCTGGTTCTGTGGGATGGTTAATTCAAGGGAAGTCAATCTTTGTCCCCACCAAACGTTTGAGACTGAAGTGCCAATCCTTCTGTTTGTTTGCTTAACGGGTTAGCAAAGTTACTGAAAAACGGACGTACATTAATGGAACAGTGTAATGTGCAGAACTTGGAACTCAGGGCTTCCCTCTACTGGTCTTCCATTGATTTGCGTGGGCTTCGTCGACTTCCGGACCGAATCCAGGTCCATTTTCTATCTGTTCCCTCCGACTTCTGCGTTTTGCCATCTTCTTTCTCCATCTTCCACCGGATAGATACCCCAGATTATATCGGTCACAGGCACGCAACAAGATATAAAATTCCGTTCCTTGTACAGTGCAAATTCCAAAGCCCCCGTTACCTCCAGACTAAACGCAAACACTTCTGCTGCAGGAAAACCATTACATTATTAGTACTTCGACAGAAAGACCATTACATTAATCAGGGTGTTACATATGTTTAACTGTTTTAACCTTATCTTTGCCTGCCACCAGATCTGAAGAATTGGAAACTGTGTGCATTCTGCGGGTGGTATTATCCACCAGACCTCGTTGTCGTCGCAGAACCCATGCACCAGATGTCGGTGCTGCTGAGATCGATCTATCAGAAGTTACGACCATCGTCAGCATAATTCAAGACAGCAGCAATGGGCAGACCCAGTTAACCACACACTGGGTCGTTTTCCCGTTCTAAAGTCTATGCTAAGAAGATTTCAAACCATAACCGATAGCTTTAAACATCTTCGCCTAGATCAGGGAACCTAGAGCACGGCAGCTGCTAAACCCACTGCCATTTCTTTCTGTTTCTGGTTACATATCTCAATTATTTTTTCACATGCTTGCCATTATTGCGATATTACAACTTGATTATAAAGTTGTTGGACCGAATGATGAAGGCCTATATCTTTTACTACCCCTCCCAAGATTCATCTGCTCCGTAGATGACTTGTGCCATGCTGCAACTTGTGTATAGAGTACACAACTTTCTCAAAGACGCTAGTTTTGAATGTAGATTGCAGTTTATTTTCCAGCTCCGGAAGGCTTTTTGAAGAACACTGTAGCTCTAGCCAGTCGGTCTTGGGATTTCACCGCGAATCCAATGGACAGATGGAAAGCGCCAATAACAAACTGGCGAAGCTATAAGCTGCTTTCTGTCTCGCAAAATAGTCATCTGAATTGATTACTTAAACTGACGGGAGACTCCTAGTTTCAATCTGGGCTATTCTTCTACAAGTATATCTTTCTTCGATTATCCAGCTGCTACGTATGCACACATTTTCTTTCTCGAGCAGGCGGGCGAGCCGGATGAGATTCTTCATGGTCGTTGCTGGCACAAATATACGTTTACTCTGGTAGCTCGTTTATGTATCTTCCTGTGAGAACAGTGGCAACACTACCGTCGGTGGCGGCCTCGCTCTGTCCTGGTTTACGTGCCTAGCTATCGACCAAACTGCTTGCATCCTTTCAGTGTTGAGTCTTGGAAACTGAACCTGTACTACTTCAACGTTCTCCGTCGCGTCCACAGCCTTACGTAACGTCTGCTCCAGATACCATGGCTCTCAATCACGTCTCCCATTTGAAGTCAGAATATCCACACGACAGCAACACCGCCAATGATTTGGTTATTTCTGATCACTACCATGGAATAGAGGGCTGTGACTGTGTTCAAATTCTTTGAGAAGTACTTTATTTATTATTGTCTCCGCCAACGGATCAAGGTCGGGATTTTAAGTGCAGGCTGATACATGAGTTACAGAACATGTGTACAGGCGTAAAAGCAGCAAAGCAATGATCCCCCTCCTCGGTGTCTGCTGTGCAGAGTGAGAGGGGAGACATAATAAACAATTCGCTGATTTACGATATTAAACGCCCTTTCCGTCGATTGTTCCGAGCTCTGTGCCCAAAGATCTCTGTTTTCTTTGCACGCAACCAGTGAGCTTTCGACTCCTGCGATGCAGCGATTTCCTGCAGACATACCAATCCCGACGTTGTCCGCCTCCAGAGCAACGAAATCCCGGAACTCCAAGGCGATCTACACATCGAATAACGGCGAATCCCGGCACACCGACAGCGGTCTCATTCCCGCAACGTACAGGAGTCAGCGTGTAAATCGCGGCGAGCGTCTAGAAAAGCACGCTCGAAGGGAAAAGTCCGTATTATAAGATAGAAAGAGAGCTTTTGTGAACGTGCGAGCAAAGAAGTGGACGCCAAGGTTCATTGTCTCCGATGCTCCGACTGCGCATAAAGAGCAAGTGCTTTAAATATTGCCAGTTGTACAATGTTTTGAATTGCTGATGCAGGCAATCAAAATATTTTGCCAACTTTATTATATTTTCATGGAAACGACGTAACAATTCTCGGTAAACACAATGGGTCGTGATTTGGAATTACTGCTGGTAGTAACTTTATAAGAAAACCGGAAATTCCAACTACACCCAGCATTTATTGATATCGGGAACAATCTATCGTTGGCGTTTAAATGTGTAAGCCTCTCTGGTCTTAATGAAAATCAACGAGATGCAACTCAACAATCTACCGGTGTGCTGACATCTTTGACTGAATTCAAAAGCCACATGAAGGCTTCGTCAGCGTTTTGAAATATGTTACTTGCGACATGTGCGATTTTTGTGCCAGCATTCCGTCACTATCTCTGTCTAAATAACACTTAAACTAATTCACGTATCCGTACTGATGATATTGGAAGCTTCAGACGCGAACGGGCAAATTTAGAGAAATTAGGTACACAGAGACATCATTCAGGATTAAGTGGTTTTGATCACAGCTACAGCTATTGAAGAATAAAATGCCTAGTCGATAATTCCGTAGGAGGTGAGAAACACTGGACGGAGCTACTGAGTGATTTCAATAAATGATAGCGTCAACAGCATTTTGAAGTATAATGTTGATTGGCGCATTTCCGATACTTGTGCCAAAGTTTAGTTCTTTTCTATATCCAAGGAACGCTTAAAAGGTTCTCCGTACTGATGATTGTGGCAGTTTCAGATGTGAAAGGTGAATATTCAAAGAAACTAATTAACACATAGGAATCACTTAAGATGAAGTGATTCTGATTACTGTTATAGCTATTGGAAAACAAAAACTTGCATTGCAAATGCTAAGTAGATATGTCACTGGTGAGAGAAACTCACCATGGCATCATATGAAAGCATTGGACGAAGTCGTTCGGCTTCAGTTGGCATTTATGTTCGCCTTGATTTGTTCGCCCTCTATCGACCTCCCGGGGAAACGCTGAAAGTGGGTTTTTGTTTGAGATAATTCAAATATGTAAGCACCGTGGGCTCATCGCGCAGAAGTATGTGGCCGAGTCCGAGATGATGGTGCTGTTAATCGATAGTTTGGTATGCTTTTTATTTTTATCATAGGTAGCCGACAATCTTTCGGTTATACCTTCATTTCGGTATACTTTCCCTGCGTTAATCCGAATCAAATACTGTGGTCTTTGTCTGGTGCGCTGCCTGTACCAGAAAACGGTCGGTAGTATATCGCTTGTTTGCAAAGTACAGTTCAGAGTAACATTACTTTCTTCATCGACCGTCATTGCATCGACTGACTGTTCCACGGAGTCTTGAAGGCTCCAGTCTATAATAAAATAATCAATAGATCATGAGCTCTACTTCGAACAACATACTTACCCACATAGAAATAACAGCATGCTTACAGAGAATTACAGAGATGTCTGGAATATTGCAGTGAAGGAATATCTTACCTAAAAGAAACACAATGCCGAGGACGGGCTTGAGACAGTTCTTCATAATCATTCTGATTGCGTCTGTCATACTGCGACTACAGGTTGGAGACTCATTGCCAGAGCAGAAATATACATACCTTGGTCAAACAGACCAATCACAAAAGGCAACGCACGGTGTTAAATCCCCAAAGACACAATAGAATGTAGGCGTTCACACGCAGTGCAGGAAATGATATTTTGCCGAGGCGAGCGCAGAAGTGCAGAACAAAGGAAGCAAATCATTTGCGAGCTGACGTTAATAGCGCAGCGCCACTCAAAGGTGAAAGCATGCGGGGCAGAGGTCGAATATTTTTGAGGAAGACTGTCGACAAATTATGCTTGCTCATCGAGCAGAGTGTGCGAGCAGAATAAATGGTAGGGTACCGAAGCCCGGATGCAGCACAACCAGCAATGACAGTCTTTACTCTTCCCTGACGTGGATTTCTGGCAGAACGTAGCGACTCCCAGAGTTGGTTGGAAAAGCAAAAATGAGCAAGTAGCGCGGCGCATGGCATTTTGAAGTATTCATATGCAGTTTTTCCATGAAAAATCTACCGATTAATTCGGCGGACAGAAGTTGTGATTGTTTGTGTATTGGCTTTTGAGACGTGAAGGAGGTCCTGAGTTTCGTGTAACATCAGCAGAAATCAGAAGATATATTCCACCAGATGGCAGCAAATCTTAAGTAATTCTCTCTCTACGTGACTGCTCATTCTTCGATTTTCGCAATAACTTCCACGCCTGTTTGGTGTTCCCAACGTTTCTCTTTTTTAAAATTTTCATGTGAAATAAAAATAAACAGTTTATCTCTGTTACTGATGAAAAACAAAGCTCTCGCATCTGACGAAGTGCCCTGTTTCTGAAAAAAAAACACAAAGAAACACGCTGGTTTCCGTGGCTGCACAGGTTTAGGGAGGACAGTCACTGGCCTCGCCAAACTAGTGAAATTGAAACTCTCTCTCACTCATTTGTGTGGATGTAGTATAATTTGTTACCCTGTTAGCAATTGGTAAAATCATTTAGCTGAAAGTACATTGCATACCGATAAAAGAATGGTATATATGAATCTCAACATAACTAAGGGGTTTGTAAAGAACAGCAAAAATAACACACAAAAAGAAATTGGCCCATCCTAATTGAACAATCAAAAGTGCACAAGTTTGAGTTCATCTTGAACTTCTCAAATCTCATTCACTGGGTACTCTTTTGCGTGAACGCGCACACTACCTTCCGAATGCAGTTCGTAATCCATCTCGAACAAACAGGTCTACAATCGGATTTTATGCTACGACTGGTATTCCCCAAATTCTTTTCTCTTCATCTCAAGCCGCAAACAAACTATAATAAGCCCAATTTATTGTCCATCACCGAGAAAACCTTCCGCTCACTGGCTGGTGCACAATCCACTTCATCCATTATTTTCAACAGGAACCCAAACAAGCTGCTCTTACAGAAATTCCAAAATGAAATACATACAGAATAATAGTACTCATGTAAACCAGGTCACTACACTCTCTCCCACCTCAAATAGGCATGTTCTGATTATTTGGAAATAATTTGTCATTCTGTGATTCATAACACATTTTCAGTCACAGGGGCAGGAACGTTCTTCCACTCTTCCTGCCTGTACAACGCTTCGTAAGCTGTTAGGAAAAAGCATGGGCATGAATATCCCTACTTTCCGGACAGTACTTCAGTCTGAAGTCATAGGCAGACAACGCCGTCAATCTCCTATGGCTTGTAGCAAACATTTTTGCCGAGTTCAAAATATTAGTTTGGGGAATTTTGTGGGTTCTCGCATCAAACTTCACACCATAGAGGCAGACGCTGAACATCCAACACGCCCCTTTTAATACCAGGAATTACAACTTTCTCTGAAGTGAAAGACTCCGGCATAAAATAGAATAAGTCTCAACACAATTACATGATCCTGATACAGGGCACCACCTAAGAACTCTCTGCTGGCATCAGTATGCGGTACGTATTGCAATTGTTGATTTTTAAAATCCAGCACAAGCTCCTTCACGTTCTTCCAAGGTGGACGCGAACACTATGAGACCATCGAGATATACCAATACATCGAGCAAGTCGATATCCCACAAAGTATTCTCCATGATGCGCTGGATTTTGTCAGGGGTTTCGATATGCACAGCAGCATACTTTTGAATTGGAGGAACCCCGGTGGACATAGAAATGCCGTCATCTGTGTCAGCCCAACACATGGGGCTCTAATACTCACGTATCAAGTGCAGCACACTGAACCACCTCGCAGCACTCAGACAGGACAGCTTATCTTCGATCAGTACACTGGTCGGAGAAAGTACGCCTGTTCAGAGTCCGGGAGTCGACACAAATCCATACCTTCCGATACATCTTCCTGGCTACGCATTGGGGCTTCAGGAGTCAGTGATAATCCCAGATTCCATCAGCTTCCTGAAAACTACCGGTGACATACCAGCGATCTTTCACTGATCAGGTTCCACTGTTACCAGGATGCTGTGGTCAGTGCTCTTGGAACAGCCCACAGCAAACTCGTCAGCAGAAAAGACTTCTCAAGTTTCAACAACTGCTATATCAAGCTCCTCGTCTAACCTCTAGTAACGGGGTTCTTCAAAGCTGAATGACTCGGCGGATAATTTTCTGCTTTTCAGAGAGTGTTTCACATGGACTACAGACATTACCGTCACCGGCAAGAGGCACGACATTGGCAACCACGCTTGAGGGTGACCTCTCGCACCGATTTTTTCCTGACACGCACTACTATCATGTTCGCCAGTATATACGAGTGCTTTTGCAGTTCTGGCCTCAGCAGTACCCATTCAGGCAAACCTGAATCCTTTTTGTGCTCATCTGGAGCATGCATGAAGAGGGAGTAACCAGATCTTCAGCACACTGAGTGAAGTCAAGAGTGAATGCGTCAAATGCTGGGAGTATAACGAACTGCAGAACAGAGAAACCGGACAGTCGGTGTTAAGTATGGCTCTAGCATAATTATCTTCAATTCGTAAGAAGGACTGGAGCCTAGCCCTACTAAGACTTCAGGAATAGATTTTCAGCTTTAGGATGATCCTTGATATGTTGTTGAAAATATTTTCTCTTCGATACGCCTGTCCATTCCCTATTGTGTTTCTGCGATTTGGTGATCGGGGTGATCACCGAGTGGTTTTCCATTGTTCACACACCCGCTTGAAGTGTTTCGCTTCACAGCAATTATAACAGACAATAGCCTTCTTGCCGGATCCTGGCCAATAGCTGCCCTCTGCGTAGTCCGTCCCATTAGGGGATCTGCCTCTCCATCAGTTCTATCGTACGATGCAGGCCGCGGGGGGGCGGGTTTTGGTGTGTGTGTGTGTGTGTGTGTGTGTGTGTGTGTGTGTGTGTGTGTGTGTGTGTGTGTGTGTGTGTGTGTGTGTGTGTGTGTGTATGTGTGAGGACGCACCCAGTGATGACCACTGGGATATCTCAGTTCTAAACACAGGTACGAACTCATCCCTTATTCCCACTCCCCGGGTAGTTTAACAATTTTCATCAGAACCAGGGGGGGGTCCACCTATTTTGTTTTCATTTCCTCCTGTTGTCTGCAGTACAATATTGTTTATGGTAGTTTTGCGGGAAAAGTGTTACGCTGTCAAATTCATGCACGCTGTAAGAATCTGCATATTTACTTTAGTATCCAACGTTAGTTTAAATGTCACACTGTCTGCCACAGTAGAGGTAAATCAGTCGAATCGAATCCTTTGGCACGAATAGATGATTGGTTCACCGATGCAAATCGACAAGGGGAACCGAACGAATTATTTATTTTAAATTTTATTTAATTTCACAAAGTTTCGTTTTGGCAATAAATAACATGTCTGTCATCGCAAAATTAAATGATGTTGTCTCAAATAAGCCGCTCTGAAAATATAGCTAAGCAGACCCTGTGAAGCATCATTGTAAATGACATCGTGTTCGTTCGTTTGGACGGTTAGGGGACGATATGTTAGTTATTTTTGTCGGACTTCTGGTGAAGTTGAACTACTCTTGTTGGTAGCAAACAAAACACAAGAAATATAAATTACTGTTTCTGTCAGTGTTTTGTAGGATAAAAATATTACAAATAGGAACATGTATCCTGCTTTTCGAGCTGAGCTTTAGAATCGCTCTGAGGTTTGGCACGATTGCGGTGTGAACTGGTCTCGAACGGGCAGGGCGGCTGCTGCGTAACGTGCAAGGGCCGAATCGTGGAGGTGGTCACAAAACCGAAAGAGTATCGAAACGGCAGTGCTCTGGTTCGACAGCGAAGAACGACCCGATGCTCTGAAGACTTAAGCTCCGTACCTGGTTGGTAAGATCAGGGCCTCGAGGCCGGATGTAAGGGTCGGCTCGGCGTTCAGTTCGATCCTCAGCAATAAATTGAGGCTGTGCCTTCAAACGAATGAGTTCGCGATTCGGCTGCAGTAATGGCAGCCAATTTGAATGGATTATACAGTGTTCCTAAGATTCGTTGTTGCTGTAAGGAAACGAATATGCACGTTTGTCTGTGGAATGCATGTTTTGATAATAAATGTACTTTGACCTTTGTGATGAAAGTGAATTGATGTTGGAAGGCGTTTGTGAAATACGAGGATGGAGGTCGAAAGAGACAGAGAGACACGTTTAAGGAGGGAGGAAAGAAAATAAGCAAGCATCTTCTGCATTTCGTTTCCTAATGAGCCAAATTCTGTTTGAAGGATATCTCGGAGATAACATCTTCATTCACTTGTATAATAAATGATAAATTTTCACAATGAAGGAAGTACGGGGAGAGGGGGAGAGAGAAAGAAAGATAGGGATAACGGAACAGAAAGAGACCGAAAAATAAATATGACTTACACGGAAGGAAACTTATTCTGGTTAGTGCAGCAGTGAAAAGCCCTCATTCCTTTCACAGAGCTGAAATCAACGCGCAGTTGATCACACTTAATCGATAGAGTGTTAATAACATATTGAAGGCGAACTGCATGAAGAAATATATTTCTGCAGTGTAATTGACACAATTACCTGCTTCTGTCTGATTCTACTGACCTTGCTACCAGGTGAGATTCTGCGAAACATTTCAGTTGGTTTAATTGGTTTGAATTTCACACAGGTCTGTTCACATTTTTTATTGCAAGAAGTACTGTAAAAGATTCAGTTACACAGGTGCCTCTTGAATTATCGACCTAAGAAGGACAAACCGTAATGCTGAACTGCTGCTACTCAATAGCCAATAGTTATATTTTTTTGTGTATTCAGCGTCAACATGGAGGTCTACAATTCTTGCTGAATCTAATTAAAACAAGGATGGATCAGTCGCCAGAAACCCCGTTTAGGTTTACGCGTGTCTTATAGAAATACAGTCTGGTGGCTTAGTTAACTATCTCGGCAGCTGTTGCCTGGGACGCTGCCATGTATCTCTGTTCCATGAAGCTCAGAGTGTTGCACGGAGATGACAGGTCCGTTCAAAAACCTCTGATGAGTGATGTTGTCAATACTCAAGAGACGACATGCTTAGCGTGAAAATAAAGAACGCGCGTGCACAAGAAACAGCGATAGTCTCTTGCTGCTTTAAAAAGGATGAAAGCTCGTGCCCTGATATTTTGCTCCAGGTGCCGCAGCCGTATCTATGTAGTCATGAATAGGAAACGAGCGAAATGAGTTGATGAAAGAGGGGAGGGGCGAAGAGAGAGAGAGAGAGAGAGAGAGAGAGAGAGAGAGAGAGAGAGAGAGAGAGAGAGAGAGAGAGAGAGTGAGCGAGAGAGAGAGAGAGAAAGAGAGAGAGAGAGGCGAGAGAGAGAGTGAGTGAGAGAGAGAGAGAGAGAGAGAGAGAGAGAGAGAGAGAGAGAGAGAGAGAGAGAGAGAGAGAGAGAGAGATCTAAAGGGTGAATAGAACAGAAGAAATTGAAAAATAAATACATACGTAAGAGAACGAAACACATTCCGATTGGTGCAAGCAGGTCACGCCCACAACGCTTTACCGGAACGGAAGGAGTAGCATATTGGATCGACACTTCAATATCACTCAAGTCTTACTAGCTTATTTAAGGAAGACTGCTTGATCGACTGTAATTCAGCTTCATGCGAGACACCATGCGTGCTAGCTGTTTCTTTATGATTATATTGGCCATGTTGCCAGGTAAGTTTCTGTGAAACCATTCACCGTGTTATTTGGGTTAAGTTCCAAAAAAGGTCTATTCACTTCTTTTTTTGTTTTTTTTTTTTTAATGGCAGGAACGATTCCGGAATATTCAGTTGCACAGGCTCCGACTGAATTAACGATTGAAGAAGGACAGTCTGTATCACTGAACTGTAGTTACTCAAAAGCCAATAGTTACATTTTCTGGTACATTCAGCATCCAAGCGGAGGTCTACAATTCTTGCTAAAGTTAATTAACACAAGAATGGATCGGTTTCCGGGAACGCCGCAGAGGTTTAACGGGACTTTACAGAAAGACAGACAGGCGGCTCAGTTAAATATATATGGAAGTCTTGTATCGGACACCGCCGTGTATCTCTGTGCCATGCAGCCCACACTGTTACACGGAGATGATGGATCCGAACAAAAACCCCGCCTAAGTGCTGTTGAGAATACTCAATAGATGGCGCACTTCATGGGGAAACAGAAAACACACGCAATGGAAACAGTGAAGGTCGCTTGTTTCGATAAACGGTGTGAAAGCGAATAACAACCTTTTATCCCACAGTTTTTGGCGGGCAGGAAAGCCGGATCTAGACAGTCATATATAGGGAATAATCGAAATAGAGTGATGAACGTGAGAGATAGAGAGAGATAGTGCGAGGGAGAGAAAGACAGAGAGAGAGAAAGAGAGAGAGAGAGAGAGAGAGAGAGAGAGAGAGAGAGAGAGAGAGAGAGAGAGAGAGAGAGTAGAGAGAGAGAGAGAGAGAGAGAGAGAGAGAGAGAGAGAGCGGGGAGGAGAAAGGGGGAGCGAACAAATGCAAGAGTGCCGCCAATTTTTAGCTCATTCACTTTGAACGTCATCTGGCTTTCGGGTTTGCGTGGTGCCAAATTTTATCTGTTTCCTTTGTTTATCCTAGTATTGTACTGAGCCTACACTCGATGACGTCGATAAAGGTGAGTGACGCACATCTGAGAAGCGAACAATGTGAATTTAAACAGCGTTACCAGAAGTTCAAAACAATTTGAGACGTATCTATATGTACAAACAGGAATTTCACAAGCAAAGTGTTTCCGAGACTAAATATCTCCTTTTCCCTGCTGTCAACAGAAATACAGTGACTGATAACATTGCCGAAATCGCAAGTAAAGGGAGACAGACGAGAACCACCCCCCCCCCCCCCCCCACACACACACACGCACACACACAGGCCAGCAAAGGTCAGATAGTCCTCTACATTTGGCGACACTTGGACTAAACATCTCAACTGCAAGATTGCGGAGCGACGCAGGGCGCAGCGGCCACTCCAGGAATGAAAATCTGTTATCTGTAAGTAGGGGCCGTGTACAATCTTGGTTTTATGGAGACAACGTGCGAAGCACGGAGGAACATCTGGTGAAACTTTTGAAATGCCTTTTTCTTTGTCGCTGCTACAGTGCGATCGGAATAAATCTCCGGGTGGAAGGCCCCGAATCCTCTGCTTTGCCAGGTGCTTGGCGGCCGGTGCCGGGGTCGAAGCGGTCGGCAGAGATGGTACTCGGTGCTCGGTGTCGGAGGTCTGGTTGAAGGCTCGAATATTTCCAACGGACTCGGAGTTGGATGTGGACGGAGCTCCCAGAGTGCTGTATCGGCAAACTGCGGCGCTGCAGGTTCATGGCAGGAAGAGTTTTTCATCCATCTACCGTCAGCGTCAGATGATGGGCTGTCGGGACTTTGAGACTTTCTTTTATACTGTGCCATGGACTGCTCTTTATCAGATTACGTTTTTTGCTTTGCACTGTTGAATCTATGTGTTATAATTATGTGGTCTTTGTCAGTTAGTCTTTTATCAATTATGGTCTTGTCTGCACTGTTGAAATTATATGTTAACTATAACTCTATGTAACTATGGAATTTTGTGTAGGTCTTGCAGCTTTAGGTTTGTCTGATGGGTTTGTAGTTCCTTTCTGGGGAACGTGCTAAGACAGTAGCGCAATATCTACACGCAGCAGCCTCTCCGGAATCTGGATTAGGGATTACTAAATGTTTTGTGCTTTTTTCTTGTACCGTCTGTTTTGTGCTTTTTCGTGATATCATTCTGGAGAACGTTTCTCATTTTTAACCGCATTGCATATTCTGGTTTATAAATGACAATAAAATGAATCTGAATCTGATCTGGATCTGAACATCAGCAAAAGTGGAGCGTGGGTGAGTGAGAAGGGAGAATGGGGTATCAGACAAAAGACGTCCAGCCAGAATGTGACACTGAATTGCAGTGAACTGCTTAGAGTTCATTTAAGCGAATTACACTCTGAATGAACTGTTATAAAAGCGGAGACAATAATAGATAACTGTAATTATCGATGTAGATAAGGAGCATTATTTTCCTCCTTAGCATCGAGAGCAAAGTGCAAAATACTTGCTTAATGTGAATCACAAAAGGCTGCAGCAGTCTCCAGATTGTACCCTGAGTTTTATGATTGCTTTGCAGCATGACAGGAAGCTGGTTCTTTTTAAATGTCTCTGCGGGCTTTTGAATCGGATTTGGCTTTGTACCGTTGTGCCATATAGCTGGGACATTTGCATGACGATGGAGAATCGGAGCAACAACCAGCCTCGGTGATGTAATCAGCCGTCATTACAGGGCACACTTAGTGTGGAAACATCACTAGATGCTGAGCTGCAGTACAGCGAGGTTAACGTTTGTGCATTAACCTTACGCTGCTCAGCATAAAAAATTGCGTTTGAATTCTGCTACAGTTATAAACAGGAAGATCAAAAAGCATTTCCGGGCATTAGTTGTTGTTGGACACAAAATGCTATCACGGCAGAAAACATTGCAGGAAATCTCCTATGAACATTTACCATGTATTCCTTGAGTATGCAGCGGTGTAAGGCGACTGTCAGACAAAGATACTTGTCCCTACATTCCGAACAAGCCCGAACAAACCTTCATAACACGTCACGATGAAGGCAGCTGCATACGGTTGCGGACATTACAGTGGTAAGGACAGGCGACGGAAACACTAACAGAAAACAAAGATTGAACAATATTCATGTTTTCCAGCAGACAATGAACAATGAGTGGAAAGTTCTAGTATTAAATAGTGTTGATTTAACCAAGCATAACATATTACGATGGCTTAGTTAATGACAAAATGTGGAAAATGTAAGTTTTGTAAATGACTGAGTGCACGCGTACAAGCATCACGTAATGTGGGAGCAGATAGAGGAAGAAGGCCAGAGTGAGAAAATTTGAAGAGAAGAACCAACCGAACGAGGTTAATTAAAAACGAAGGAATATATTGTGGAAGTGGACTAAAGACGTAATAAAATGAAGGGAGTTACTGGTTGCGGAGGGGCCGGCAGAGAGTGAGATGGAGACAGGGATAAGGTAGAGTAGAGAGAGAGAGACAATGCAGAGGGCAAGAGTTGAATAATAGAAAGGGAAGCAATAAAGAGCGTGATGTTGATGAACAGAGGAGATGTATGGAGGGTAGAAAGATGAATAAAGAGTGATTAAAAGGGGGTCAGCAAGTTAGAGGGGATGTGGAAGTATAGAGTGGGAGATGGAAAGAGAGGGAGGATGGAGAAGGATCTAGCGAGGAAGATAAGAGTAGGGAAGGCGGGTAGTAGAGAGCTGACACTAATGGATGGAGCGGTTCAGAAGGAGAAGAAGGTGTTTGGTTCAGAAAGTGGGTGAAATACTAAAACTGGGTCCGTAGAAAAGCCGTTTGGAGTAAGGGAGAGAGAGGTATTTCGAGAATGAGAAGAATACGGAAGAGAGCGCGAGTTGCTGGAGTGTTGAGTAGAAAGAAAAGTGGGGCGAACACGATGTAGGTGGATGAAGCAAAGCCCTAAAGAGACGAGGACAGAAGTAGGGAAAGCATGTGTGTGAAAGACAAGGAAAATGTAGTATGATAGGAGGAAGCATCGGAGATAGACCGTGATAAATACTTCATTTAGACTGGAGCCTGAAGGTTTGAGTGATCTTCTGACAGCCCTGTAGTAGTGCAGCACCTCAGCTGAGACACAGATTGAGACTCATTCGCCACTGCCAGTCCAGTAAAGCAAGATTTTTTGAAGCTCTTACGATCGGGACAGAAGACAAATAAGCTGCTTTATCCTTTTTTCGTGCTTCTTGTGGAATATTTGGTTATACACCAACCGGTGCCCACGGTTCTGAAGGGAAAACATGGCTGTTTATACATTTCCCCTTTACTGCATGATGGTTTTTGAAACATAACATGATAATGCTCCCCGCAGAGTTATTTATTCATGAAGGACAGATCATCATTATGCTGCATATGTATTTGTATATATCACGAAACATGAATAATCTCTAATATGTTCCTGAAGATTTATCTCTAGAAAATCGAACTGCCGCTGGAACGTCCACGGATAGAAAGAGGATAATGAAATAAAAATATATATATATATAAGATATATCTCGTGTGTATATATATATATATACTTATATACATACATACATACATACACTTCTAAGGCTCAGTGTTCAAAATTTGATATACACACGTGTTATTAGGGTTTCCTGGGCCGAGTCAAGATTGACTCGGACATTACTGTGAATGTTCACGATTGACTGGCCTCATACCCGGGGGGAGTCTCGTACTTTCAGTCGCTTCAAGCAACTGAAACCGGCATAAGCACCGCCCTGGTGAGCCTACAAGGCTCGGGACAGAGTTTAACATTTAACATACTGTGAAGGCATGCGATATGAACAGGTTTTATGAGTTAAAACGTATTTCCTGGAAAATTAATATAGTTCCTTGAAAATAAATATATTTTTTAAATCATGACAGAATCGTTCGAAATCGCCTTTTTCGGTTATTGTGAATCCTTCTGTGGAGGTAACAGTGGTTTTGAAGTGAAAGTTAGTGAGGTGCATCAGTCTGACTACCCAAGGGGCCAGCGCCATTAAGGTGCCGACACTCCTGATTGTTTGGTGATTAATTTCACTTGTGGTGGTTTCATTCAGATGTGCACCTGTGCCAAATTTTGTTCGAATCTTGTAATTCCCTTTGGTTCGTTCGGCTTTGCTCACTCTTGGACATGCTTCGGACCACTCAGTACTTCAGGGACGCTTGAGTACTATTCAGTCTTCTCCATGTAATAGTGCACAAGTGAAGGTTGTTTCTTCAGTTCCAACCTCAAATCTGGAGTCCACTGCACTTGGATCAACCTGGTCAAAACCTCCACTGGTGGGCCGCTGTTTAAAATCTGGAACTTCAGCATACCGACCCCGGCTCAGTCGAGCTATGAAGACACATTTGTTACAGCCAGACTGACATATTCATGGAGCCAGCAGAGTTTGCTCACTTTCGATCAGTGTTGACTATCCACGAAGTTATAGTATGCAGACCTCCTCGTATGCTGTCCATTTGTATTCAATCAGCTCTCCATGCTTACTATTAAGTGCCCGAACCTGACGGCACTCGAAACAATTAATTCAACCCAAGGGCATGTAGACCACTTCTTACAGCACTTACTGGATTTAGAACTGAAACTAATCACGTTTCCTTCAACCTCTGCAAAGTGTCGCAGATCATGTCTCACTGCTCTGACAAATGTCTTGCTCTCTCATGGCGCTCTTGGATACAAACACTCCAACGTCAGCAAAGGGGCCGCCATTAACCATGCATAATCAAGGAGGTTTTGGACCATATGGCCCGGGGGACAAGTAACAACGTACTGACTCTCCTGACTTCGCGTGGTACGAGTACTCATCGCAGTTTAATTCTGATCCCCGCAGATAGATGTGGTTGGAACGCATAAGCCATTATAGCCGTATCCGTCTGCAAGATATCAACAGAAATTAAAGATCAATTGCCCGTATAGTGCTCGCAGATGGTCTGGAAACCCTTATCGAAACTCATTGTCAGGTTTACATTCGTCTCCAGGACAAGAGAAGAGAGCAGCACAGTTAATCCAACAGGGTTTAAAGACGTTGAGGGCCTCCAGCCTCATCTTACTCTGCAAGGTCACCCACAACCCCGCCTGAATTGAAGTGGGACATTTCTGTTCTGGCACTCATGAGATATTTGGATACATCAAAACTGGACTAGATAAAGGAGTTATTTCTCCGATTTTTCCCAGATCGACAACAACCACTATGTACAATGGCATGACGAAGTTGGGTAACAGGACGACTCAATATATCTAGATTCTTGTGTCCTTTTCCGCCGTGTATTTCCGTGACTCGCAACCCATTCCCTCGTATAGATATCGCCGATCTGGTCAACAACCTGAATTGGTCCACTGGAGGGCGCGCTTTACCAGAAAAGCAAAGGAGCTCACCCACCGGTCAGTCGCCGTACTCGAATGAAAACCAGCATCCATGGAACATCAAGTTGGAGGAATTATTTCTGAATTTAGCACACTGCTTCAAATCAGAACTTAATTAAGAATTTTATGCAGACCTGGATGCGTTATCAACTTTAATTCTTCAACGTTATAACTCTTGATAAGTATTCTGGTTACAGTATTTCACCATTTTACCAGAGTAGTGACACAGAACAACGCTGCGCAAGATTAGGGAGGACAGCCACTGGCCCAACCAAACTAGTGAGATTGAGACGCTCTCTCACCCCTTTGTGTGGATGTAGTGTAATTTGTTGATCTGTTACAAATAGTTAAAATCATGTAGCAGAGAGCACACTGCATACCAATAAAGGAATGGTATATATTAATGTCTGCATAATTATGGGGTTTGTAAAGAAGAGCAAAAAAAAAAATGGAAAGTGCCCATTCTAATTAAGCAACCAAACATGCACAAGTTTGAGTTCATCTTGAACTTCTCTAAACTCAGGAGCTGGAACTTCGTTAGCGTGTAACCCCCACACTACTTTCTGAACGCTCTCGCAATCCATCTCGAACAAGCAGGTATAGGCCCGGATTGTATGCTCCGACCGGCATACAATATCCAGCGTCTTCTCGCTTCATCTCAAGCCGCAAACAGACAATACTAACACCATCCTTATTGTCCATCACCAAGAACGCCTCCCCCTTATCGGATAGCACAGAATCCACTTCATCCATTATCTGAAACAGGAACCCAAACAAGCTGCTCGTACATATCTTTTTAAATGAAATACCTACAGCATAACAGTAAACCTAGATCCCAGGTCATTACACTTTCTCCCACCTGAAATTGTCATGTTCTCATACAGTTATTAATAACGCTGTTTTCAGACCCAGGAGCAGGAACGTTTTCCGACTCTTCGTCCCTGTCCAGCCATTTATAAGCACGTAGGAACAAAGCATGAGCATCAATGTCGCTACTTTCGGACCAGTACCTCAGTCTGAAATCACAGGCAGATAACGCTGTTAATCTCCTATGGCCTATACTATCCATTTTAGCCGAGTTCTATATATTAGTTAGGGGATTTTTATACGTTCTCGCATCACACTCAGCACGATAGAGGTAGTCACAACATCAATCGCGTCCATTTGAATACCAGGAATTACATCTTTTTCAGGTGTGCATGTGTCCTGCCTGAATATACAACAGGTCTGAACTCCCTACCCTGATCCTGATACAGGACAGCACCTAAGATCTCTCTGTTGGCATCAGTATGCAATACATACTGCATAGTCTCTTTCATGTTCCGCCAAGGTGGATGGGAACGCTATGAGAACATCGAGATGCACTAATACTTCGGATATGTTCATATCCCACAGCTTTTTCTCCAGAATACCGTGTATGTTCGCAGGGGTTCCGATACTCAACGCGGCATGCTTTCGAATTGGAGAAATCCCTGCTAATAGCCACGCCTCAGGTCTCGCACACTGAAACACCTCGCACCACTCAGAAAGGACGGCGCTTCTTCGATCCGTACAATGGTCGGTGTCGTTACGCCTCTTCAGACTCCTGTAGTTCACACACATCCACACCTTCCTAGACTTCTTCCTGACCAGGCTTTGGGACATCTGGAGTCAGTGATAATCCCAGCTTCATCAGTTTCCAGAAATCTGCATGTGACAGGTGCCGCGTCCTTTCTCTGATAGGGGTTTCCACTGCTGCTCGGAGGCTGTGGCCACTGCTCTTGGAACAGCCCACATCAATCTCGACAGTAGAAAAGACATCTTCCAGCTTCAGCATATTCTCCATCAGTTCTCTCCTCTAACCTCTAGGAACGGGTGGTCCTCAAAGCTGATTGACGAGGAAGTCACCTTTCCACTTTTCGGAGATCGTTTCACATGGACAATAGGCATCGCCGTCAACAAGAAGAGATGCACCATTGGTACACCCCGCCTGTGGTTGACATCCCTCTCCTATGTTTTCCTGACACGTACCTCTATCATAATCACCGGTATGGATAGCTGCTTCTGCAGTCCTGGCCTCAGCTGTAATTAATCAAGTAAGACTGACTCATGTTTGTGGCAGTCTGGAGCATCCATGAACAGGGAGGGCCTCGACATTCCGGAAAGTTAGTGTTCAATATCATTCTCACTACTTCCCAAGTAATACCCCGACTGGTTGTCACTGGTTCAATCACACAATGACTCTTTTCTGCTCATTGTCCAGCACTGTGCCGCCACGCACTTCTTTGAAAGCTGTTCAGAACACAGCATGAAAGTAGACTGTTTTCAGAAAGTTTCAGGTTCTTTGCGGACTCCCACCAGACTCCTCACAATTTGGTTACTGATTCCAATTAGAATTGAAGCTTCGTGGCTCTCGATCAGGTCCGAACAAACCATCACTCATCATGGGCCACTGCTGCTCCCACATCTGCCTCGTTAAAGTCCAGATTCAGTGACACGTATCCATCGTAGTATAGTCATCCGTAGTAAGAAACCAGATCACAAGTACGCTGAATGGAGTCAAGCGTAAATGCGTCAAATACTGGCTGTATAACGGACTGTAGAGCAGAGAACCTGAGTCGCTGTCAAGTATGGCTATAGCACAATTACCGACAATCCGTAGCAAAACACTGGTTCCTGGCCCTACTAAGACTTCATGAATATAGTTTTTGTGTTAGGATTATCCTTGATATATTGTTAAGAATATCTTCCACTCGACATGCCAGACCGTTTCTTCACTGGGTCTCTGCGTTTAGGTAACCGGGTGCTCACTCTCCGTGTCGTTTCCCGTTGTGCACAAACCCTTTTGAAGTGTTTCTCTTCAAACAGTTATAACAGACAATACCGGCCGGCGATTAGCAGTCCTCTGCGATTTCCGACCCTTTAGGGGATTCACCTCCCTATCACTTCTATAGTACGATAAAGGGGGCGGGGAGGATGCTGCTGTGGGCTTGCGTGTGTGAGCGCACTCGCTGATATCCACCGGGATATCCCAATCCTACACTCTGGCAGGAGCTCCTTTCCCACTCCCCGGATAGGTCATTAATTGTCACTTCAACGAAGGGGACCACAACCATGGTTTGCAATTTGCGGATTGAGGCCTTCCGCACCTCTATCACATTTTCGTCCTCTATTATGTCTCTGATCAGCTCGACCAACGAGAGAGAGTTCACGTGTTAAGAGACATTCGATTACCCCAAGCTATCAGGACCCCCGATAGGATGCACTTAGCCAGTTGGTACATTCTTCAGTGAGTCACTTCAGCCGTTCGAATGGCCTCTCTATTACACTGCCTCTCTTGCCGAGCAATGTGGGCAGATCGCGCCTGAAACATCTATTGTGCTACGTCATAAGCCGTACTGGGTTTCCGTCGTACCCAAAAGTTTCCCAGCGCTTGCATGTAGGCCACAGACTTAGCAATGTGGTTCTTTGTCTTCATGATTCTCACTACATCAGCAGCAACACCTCTAAAACTTACTACCAATCGCTACCCCTCACGTCATCAGAGCACTGCCGCTCATCTGACATCAGAGAATACGACTCCGTCCATTTCGCATACTTCTCCCCCACCCCTCAGGAGTGGGACACCCGTTAGACATTTCAAATCAGACAACTCCTTTATTTCGCACCACAGAAAGGAGAACCTGTCTTGAAGACACCGCCGCGATCTAAGGCAGACTTGCTATGCGGTTCTGCCCGCCCTTCTACACAGTTCTCTTCTCTAAACGTATCGTCAGCCCACGCTTCAACCACCCCCCTCTCCGTTTTACCGGGTCCCCTATAGTACCATATTTTCAACAGCCAATACGTCAGCACTTCTAAGACCCAAAAAAAAATATTTTCCCGCCAATTACTCAAACGTCTGTGCCACAGTCCGAACTGTTCCAACGACTTTATCAGTACCTACAGTTCCGATTAGCAATTCGTCAGGAAATCTAATACGAATACACTCCATACACAGGCATTCATTACCAGTGACCCCGTCGATTCGCACCACTGCTCAAAGCCTGAGGTATCCATAACGACATCCCGTCATCCAGTTTATCAGACAATACTTCTACACAGACTTGAACACACAGCCCACTGGATGAAGGCTAAGGGCAATCATACAACATCAAACGAAATTGATAGGGGATGATGCCCCACAGTAAAACGCATTATTTTTCTTGGCTACGTAAGTCTATGGAAGACCACCTCAAACCGGGCTAAACGAGCGAGTTCGAAGCGCTCTATCACAACAAACACACAGCGTGTGTTAATGTTGTGTAATTTGTTACCCAGTCAAAAACGAAGTAACAGACAATATACCATTAAAGGAATGATAGTTATGAAACTTAACTAAAGGATTAGTATGTAAAGAATAACAAAAATAATATGGTCCATTCTAATTACACAGTCAAATGTTGGCAAGTTGGAGCTCATCTTGAACTACTCTGTCAGCGTGAACGCCCACTCCACCTTTCAACCGCTGCTCGGAATCTATTTCGAACAAATTGTCCCACATCGAGAAAACCTCCCACTAAATAGATGCCACATCATTCCTTAACTTCAACAGTATCCCAAACAGGCTTCTATGACAAAAATGTGAACATGAAGTAAATGCAGCATAACAGTAAAAATATGAATCAGATCACTACACTTGTATCACACAAAAGGGCGGTCTTAAACGATAAATATTGCTCCATTTTGTAAAGAAAAACTGCCATTCATGATCTACATCGAGGTGGCATTAATAAGACTTCCACATAGCATTTCGCAAATACCTTATTGAATTTTGTTCATATTCCCTGGAATATGATATTGTTGTTGGCAGTTTTGCTGTAAAGGTGTTACACTGCCAAGCACATACGAGATTAGAGAAACTGCATTAATGCATTTGTCTCAAACGTTAGTTTCAATGTCACACTGACTACCACAGCAGAGGTAAATCTTTCGAATCTAATACATTGGCACGAATACATAGTTGGTACACCGACGCAAATCTGCAAGTGTGGATCAAGTGAATGATGCATTTTAATATTCATTTTATTTGGCTAACTTTCGTTTTCGTAATTAGTAGCATCACAGTTAGGCAAAAATCAATTATATTGCCACAAATAACCCGCTCTGAAGATATAGCTAAGGGGACCGTGTGTAATCATCTCATCTCTTTCACAGAGCAGAAGGCGACGCGGATTGAACCCCACTCAATCGATAACGTGTTAATAACTTACTGAAGGTAACCTACATGATGTAATATAATTCAGCCCGTTAATGGACACCATGTGTGCGATCTGCATCTCTCTGATTATAACGGCCTTGCTACCAGGTGAGATTCTGCGAAACCTTTCAGTGGGTTGAAATTGTACACATATTTTCATTTACTCTTGGAGCTGGTGCAAAAGACTCAGTTACACATGATCCTCTTGAATTAACAACTGAAGAAAGAGACACTGTAATACTGAACTGCAGTAACTTAACAGCCCAGATTTATTTTTGATATATTCAGTGTCAACATGGAGGGCCACATTTTTTTTCTGAAGTTAATGAACAGGACGATGGATTGGTCGACGAAATCTCAGTGTAAGTGTAAGAGTGTTTTACAGAAAGACAGCCAGGCCGCTCAATTAACTCTGTCCGGGGCTTTTGCTTAGGACTACACCATGTATCTCTGGGCCTGAAGCTCACAGTTTTGAACCTAGATGACGGGTCCGGTCAAAATACTCCCCTGAGTGATGTTGTCAATACTCAATAGAGGACGTACTTAGCTTTAGAAATGAATGTTAGCGCAATAGAAACAGAGGTGGTCACATGCTCCAAAAAAAAAAAGGATGTAGGTAACTAACAACACTGTTCCCTGATGTATGCACCGGGTGTGAGAGCCGTATCAAGGTAATCAAAAATTGGAAACGAGCAAAATTGATTGATGAAAGAGAGGGCGGGACTGAGAGAGAGAGAGAGAAAGAGAGAGAGAGAGAGAGAGAGAGAGAGAGAGAGAGAGAGAGAGAGAGAGAGAGAGAGAGAGAGAGAGAGAGAGAGAGAGAGAGAGAGAGAGAGAGAGAGAGAGAGAGAGAGAGAGAGAGAGAGAAAGAGAGAGAGAGAGAGAGAGAGAGAGAGAGAGAGAGAGAGAGAGAGAGAGAGAGAGAGAGAGAGAGAGAGAGAGAGAGAGAGAGAGAGAGAGAGAGAGAGAGAGAGAGAAATCATCAGGAAGAATTGAACAGAAGAGGCGGAGAAATAAAAATATACTTAAGTGAACGAAACCCATTCCGATTGGTGCACGCAGGATAACGCCCTCAACTCTTTAAAAGAGCGGAAGGCGCAGCTTATTGGATCGGCACTTCAATGTTGGTCATGTGTTAGCAACATATTGAAGGTGATCTGCTTGATCAAATGACATTCAGTTTGATGTTTGACAAAATGCGTGCTTACTGTTTCTTTATGATTATATTGGCCCTGTTGTCAGGTGAGTTCGTGTAAAACCATTCAGCGTGTTATTTGAGCTGAGTTTAACAAAGGTTTATTCACTTTTTTATTGCAGGGACGATTGCAAAAGATTCCATTACACAGGAGACTTCTGAATTAAGCATTCAAGAAGGAGAGGCCGTATTACTGAACTGTAATTACTCAGGAGCATATAATTATATTTTTTGGTACACTCAGCATCAAAGCAGAGGTCTACAATTCTTGCTGCGAATTAATACAAAGATGGATAGGTCTCCAGAAATTCCGCTGAGGATTATCGGTACTTTACAGAAAGACAGCCAGGTTGCTCAGTTAATTATATCTGGAAGTCTTGTTTCGGACTCAGCCGTGTATCTCTGTGCCATGGATCCCACACTGTTGCACGGAGATGATAGATCCGAACAAAATCCCCGCTTGAGTGATGTTGAGATCACTCAATAGAGGGCGCACTTAAAGGGGAAACATAAAGGAAACGCAAAGCAAACAATGATGGTCGCTTCGCTCGATAAACCCTGAGAAAAACAACCCTGTATCCTGCTGTGTTTGGCGGGCAGGAAAGCCGTTTCTAGATAGTCATGTATAGTGAATGACCGAAATGGAGTGACGAAAGAGAGAGTTGGAGAAAGATAGAGCGAAGGATCTTTAAGAGCACCAAATTTCTTGGTGTTCACGTGGCGAAGAATCTCTCCTAGTCTCTCAACACCAGCTCCATAGCAAGAAAAAAAGCCCAGCAGCGCCTCTACTTTCTGCGAAGACTGCGAAAGTCCATCTCTCACCACTACCCACCCGCATCCTCAACACATTCGACAGGAGTTGGACTGAGAACATCCTGAGCAGCTGCATCACTGCCTAACACGGAAATTGCACCGTCACAGATTCCAATACCCTGCAGCGGATAGTGAGGTAAGCTGAGAATATCATCGGAGTACCTCTTCCCATCATCACGGAGGTTTACACTACACGCTGCATCCACAAAACAAACAATATTATGTCGTAGAGACAGAAATATGGGAAGAGGGGGTGGGGTGGCCCTGTTGGTGAGGAATGAGATTCAGTCCTTAGCAAGAGGTGACTTGGGAACAGGGGAAGTAGAGTCTGTGTGGATTGAGCTGCGGAACAGTAAGGGTAAAAAGACCCTAATGGGTGTTTTGTACAGGCCCCCAAAAAGTAGCGCGGATATTGGGTACAAGTTGATTAGGGAGTTAACATTGGCATGTGCTAAAGGTAATGCAGTCGTTATGGGAGATTTTAACGTACAGGTGGAC